>NW_011889120.1:1405024-1414645 GCF_000151845.1 Pteropus vampyrus
ATGGTTTCACTGATGAATTTTACCATTCAAAAATGAATTAACGTCAATCCTTCTCAAACTACTCCAAAAAACTGAAGAGGAGGAAACACTTCCTAATACCAAAGCCGGATAATGACACTGAATTAGCTGAAAAAAGAATAAAGAAAACAATCCCATTTATAATAGCATCGAAAACAATAAAATACTTAGGAATAAATTTAACTAAGGGGGTAAAATAGCTCTACACTGAAAACTATAAGACACTGATGAAAGAAATTAATGAAGACACAAATAAATGGGAAGATATCTTATGTTCATTAGGATATCTTGGAACATATCTAAATATGTTCATATACAAGAATACTGTTATAATGTCCATACTAACCAAAGCCATCTATAGATTCAATACAATCCCTATCAAGAGTCCAATGGCATTTTTTACAGAAATTAAAAAAAGACCTAAAATTTGTATGGAATCTCAAAAGACTGAATCACCAAAACAATCCTGACAAAGCCAGAGGCATCACACATCCTAATTTCAAACTATATTACAAAGCTACAGTAATCAAAATAGTATGGTACTGGCATAAAACAGACACATAGACCAAATGAACAAAATCAAGAGCCCAGAAATAAGCCCATCCACATGCTGTCAATGAATATTTGTCAAGAGAGCCAAGAATACTCAGTGGAGAAAAGACAGTCTCTTCAACAAATAGCTCTGGGAAAATTGGATATTCACATGCAAAAGAATGACACTAGACCCATATTTACCCCACTCACAAAAAATTGATTGGAAATGGATGAGTGATTTAAATGTTAGAGCTGAAACCATAGAACTCATAGAAGAAAACATAGGGGGAAAGCTTCTTGACATGTGTCTTGGCAATGACTTTTTTGGATATGATACAAGCAACAAAATAAAAAATAAACAGTGGAACTACAAACTAAAAATCCTCTGCACAGCAAAAGAAGAAACAATCAACAAAATGAAAAGGCAATCTATGGAAGAAAATATTTGCAAACCACACATAATATCCAAATTATATAAGGAATTCATTCACCTCAATAGCAAAATAAAATCCAAATTAAAAATGAGCAAAAGACCGGAACAGACATTTTTCCAAAGGAAATATTCAAATGTCTAACAGGTATATGAAATGGTGCTCAACATCACTAATTATTAGGGGAACACAACTCAAAACTACAATGAGATATCGCCTCACACCTGTTAGAATGGCTATCAGTGACAAGAGATAACAAATGCTAGCAAGTCTTTGGAGAAAAGGGAACCCTTGTGCACTGTTGATGGGAATGTAAATTAATGTAGCCAGTATGGAACGCGATAGAGAAGTTCCTCAAAAAATTAAAAAATATAACTATCATATGATCCAGCAATTTCACTTCAGAGTATACATACAGAGGAAAAGAAATCACTATCCCAGAGAATTATGTTTACCCCCATGTCCATTGCAGCATTACTTACAATAGCCGAGACATGAAAACAACCTAAGTGTCCATCTACAGTTGAATGGATAGAGCAAAAAGAATGTATATCTATACAATCCAGCCATCAAAAAAAGGAAATCTCGCCACTCGCAACAACATTCATGGACCTTGAGGGCATTATACTAAGTGAAGTCAGACAGGGAAAGGCAAATACTGTTTGATCTCACTCAGATGCTGAATCTAAAGAAACCAAACTTATCGTACCAAAGTTCAGATTTGTGGTTGCTAGAGGCAGCAGGTAGGAAGCAGGAGCTGGGGTACTGGGTGAAGGTGGTCAAAAGGTACAAACTTGCAGTTATAAAATAAGGTGATAGATGTTAAACTTATCGTGGCAATCATTTCACAATATGTATATGTATAACAAATCATCACATTGAATACTAAACTTATACAATGTTATGTGTTAATGAAATCTCACTAAAACTGGAAAAAGACACCTCTATATGATTTTAATAATCATCCAGGATTGGGAATTACTATATAGTAATTAAGCATGAGAAAACAAGGGCTAAGACTAAACCTTGAAAAACTTCGACATCTACTGGTCGGTTAAGATGAGCTGGAAATGAGAAAGGAAGTGGCTGGAGATACGGGCATAAAGCAAACAGGAGGCATTAACCTGAAAACCAAAGCGTGGCTGTTTCGACAGAGAGAAAATGGTCAATCTTGCCAAATGACGGCTGAGAGGTAAGCTCAGAAGATAACTAAGAAATGTCTATCACAAACAGTAATATTGTTGACCTTACGGAGAAATATTTCACTCTATTTCAATCTACTGATAAGACCAAAAGTCAGATGGAAGCGGTGGTGGATAATGAAGATGGAGAGAGAGCTGGGGGTCTCTGAGTATTCAAGTAAGATGTCTTGCTTTATTACAATATGATAGCCCTGAATTAGTTTAAAAGTCAATGGAATGTATTCAACTGAAAGCAGAAAAATCAATATTCAAGAAAAAGATCAATAGAAGAGAGCATAAAGCTCCTGAAAATGTGGGATCTTTGTGAGATCCTAAGAACAAGTGGAGGGCTTAACCTTAAATAAGGAGACCATCTTCTCCGTGAATCCGGGAGAGAAGTGTGTAAGAGTGAATACCAGTGGCTATATTTTGAACTGGAATGATAAGGTTCCAATCTGTTAACAATGTTTCACTAAAGTAGAAGGCCAGATATCGGTTGAGAGTAGGGTAGGAGGGACATGTGGCAGGGAAAAGTTTGTGGGGAGTGGCAAACTACCGAAACGGTTTTTATGGAGAGTGAGCTGATCGGAGAAAGTGAGCGAACACGCCGAATGATGTGGAGGACACTTTTAAGAAAAGTTATCACTAGTCTATAGAGAAACAAGTGCAAAACCAAGTTCATCCTGAGATGGATTTTTTTTCCCAGGAAGGAGCAACAAAAAGGAAGGAGGACAAGGGAGCTGCATATGGTAATGGAACAGAGTTATGGAAATGGTGTGCTATGGAGTCTATGCCGAACGAGGAGAGAAAGAGAAAAGACCGACGGGCTGGGAAAAAACAGAAGTCCTGACAGGGTCAAAGGATAGACAAGGTCTGTATGGTTGTTTTGGATAACCTTTAATTGATAAATCTCAGTGGTATTCCATCTAAAATACTAATATTTAGTTGCATTGATTGAAGAGCTTTCCTGTTTTGTTTTGACTATGGCTGTGTGAGAAAAGAGGTGAGCGCAGTCTTCATTATCTTTCACCCCAAATTAGTAGAGATTTAAATCCTTTGATCGAGAAAAGCAAAGAAAGAAAGGGAAGAAACAGGAAGTAAATTACAATCCCATAATCTAAATGAGACGATTGCAAAATAGACCAAATATAGAATAAAAAATGGCAGAATACTGTGGTGCTGTAAGCAACCAAATCGCTTAGCAGTCAGCCACTAAATATGCGTGATGCTCCTGTGTAGCTCCTCCTTACAGGCCTTGCTGTACGAGCTAAGTACAGAACATCCCATCCTGACAGGGACACAGTTCGAGGTCCACACGGGAACCTAGAGATCAGAGGACATCCCAAGGGCTGCTGCCACTGATGATAAATAACTTGAGGCATCCCTACTTGGAGCTTCTAAGGCCCAGGATAGATTTGGAGCTTCGTAGACTGCTGTTTTGCCTGAATAGACTCAAGAAATATAAGTAAATCTAGAGAGAGCAGGTCAGTCGTTAGTTAATAATTTTTTTCATAAAATGCTCTATGTGCCAGTTATAACTCTAGGTGCTAGAGATATTACAGTTGACAAAACAGAAAGGGTTCCTTTCTTCATGGAGCCCAACATATACACAGGAAGACAGATATTAAATAATCGATAACATTGAGGTAAACAACTAAGCTATCCAAAGATATACAGTGAAAGTGGATGTACATTCAATAGATATTTAGGAATATTTGGAATTTATTAGTGCTGGAGTAAGGGGAGAAGGTGATGGAGCAGGAGAGTTTAACAAGGGCCCCCCGATTTGGGGATCAGGTACCTTGATAGGGTGTGTGGCATTTACTAAGAGAATCTAAAAGACAAGCCAGTTTAGGAAAGAAAGGTACTGAATCCGATGCTGGACGTGTTACATTTGGGATGCTTGTTAAACAATCTACTGCAGATATATAGTAAACAGTTGGATAAAAGGATCTAGAGCTTAGCAGAATGATCTCTGCTGGAAAGACAGAGTTTCTCCTAGTTGCTGCTTTGCTCAAAGGAGTCCCAGATCTAATCAGGGCTGCCATCAATGTCCAATTGAAGGAAGCATAGGCAAAGAAGGAATAGATCCTCGTTCAGAATTCCTTTTACCACATACCAGTCCAGTTCAATAATCAAAGCTGGTCTTAAGGAAAATTATGACAGAGGCAACAGGTACCTTCCGAACATCCTCCATGCATTACCATGGTAATCTTTCTAAAACACAGGTTATGACATTGCCTTCCCTCTGATCCACAGGATAAAAACCAGGCTTCTGAATGTGAAGTTCGGGATCTTATATTACCCAGCTTCGTTTCTTCCTATGCTCCTCTGGAATCTCCAGGACCCATTCTATGTCACGCCCTTCTTCTCCCTACAACCACTCCATCCTCCCTGCAGTCCACTTAGCAGTCCATGCTGGCTCATGCCTCTATACTTTGTTCATGTTGGTACTTCTTCCACAAATACAATCTGTCCCCTGTTCTGTCTGGAAAACTCTCAGTCTCCTCTCAAGATCCTGTTTCATTTATTCATTCACTCAGAAAACATTCTGAGCCCTTCCTGTATGTCACACACTATGTTAGATCTTTGGCATAGAGAGCCATCCACAAGAAAGATATTATCCACCCACTCCCTGTTATGCGCAGCATGCCAGAAAAGGACACATGGAAGGAATGCACTACATACTTCTTTTTCCCCATTGGGAAATGGTAAAAATCCTTATGTGATATGCTCAGAGCTTTATTTTATTTTACTGTTTGCTTATACATTCTGGAACCCTCTTTTCCTTGCCTTGCCTAAAATCTGCTGATATTTTTTGTCATAAATTTTTGACTCATGCTGTTCTGCTCAGATATAAAATTGTCTTTAACCAGGTCATTTAATCTTATTATTTGCTTTTGAATTGCTCAAAGTCCACTTTGATTTTTATGAAGGTTTGTCGATTCCAACATAAATAAAAATGCCTGCCACTACTTACCTACGGCTTGTCTTTTTCCTCTGTTTGCAAGACTGCACTGACCAATCTCTCCCTCCCCGCCCCCTGTCTCTTTCCCTTCCCCTGCCCTCCTTCCAAGTGCGTGCGTGTGGGGGTGTGAGTGTGTGTGTGTCTGTCTGTCTCCTCTAAGTATTCCGAGTTATTTCCTTATTGGACACATGAACTACATACGCTTTGATATAACAGCAACGGGCCAGGATTTCCTGTGTAACCATTCACTGGCCCATGAACTATAACCTCATATGGGTGGGGCACCACTTCCTCCACCTCTTAGTAATGCCAGCCTTATCAGCGTTGACAAATTCAACACACCTTGGTCCTCCCACCTGCCTCGCCCCTCACATCCTATACTGGCCACAGACACACTGTGTGCTCTACATCCTGGCATCAACAACTGGAATCTGTACCACACTTTAGAGGATCCTATTTCAACACACCAACCACGGACAAAAGCCAAATGCAAAGTGAAGAACTGAGTTTGATCAGTTTTTCAAGTTATTGTCACATATTACGAAAAGTTATTTGTCTCTTGGTGCCTAAGAAGCCCTGAACCATCAAATAAATGAGATATTTGAAACATAACAAAGACCGTCTGTCTATTGATGCACAGTAAGGATCCAAAGTTGATGTCATCACATGAGCTTCTAGGTATTTTAATAACATTTGCCTTTCAATGATCTTGACATTATGTTTCTTTAAAAGTGGAAATGAAACTACTACAGAGCTGAACTTATAAAACTTGCTTATAGACAGGAGCTCTTCCTCCCAGGCTAGTTATATGAACAACCTGAGAAAAAATGTCAGTGACAGGAAAATCATAGACAAAATAGGTAATTTGTAAAAGAAGAAAGTGATGATTCCGAAGGTCAAAATGTGGCCCTTCCCAAATAAGTGAGATGTAGAGATAAGGGGAAGGGACATACCCAGATTCGGGGTTTGCCTAAAGTCAAAGGCAAGACTCTTAACTGAAACTGAAAGTTGATTTCCATAAGTCTCTTTGGTTCTCAGAATGACCAATAATCCTTTATTAAAAATTTTAAGGTTGATTAATTAGTTAGAACAGATGCTATTGTGGCCAATGTCGTGGGATTAATCCCCTGAAATGAGGATAAATTTCATTTCATTTCAAAACTACACCCTGCATTGAGTCAGCCATCTTGAAATTACATATCTTTGATCATAAAAAACTGGATAGGACCGTTCGAATGATCTAAATACAAATCACTTCTGCTAAACTGGGAAAATGCTCAAAACTACACACTCTTCAATATGGTGTTATAGAAGATAAAAATAAATTAAAAACCTGTCTATGCACACATACAGTGGCCATTTTATGTAAATAATAAAAATGATAAGAGTATATACCCAACACAGAAAAATGACTGTATCGTGTGAAGTAACAGCTACAAATATTGAACACACACTACGATTACAATTATTTTAAAAGGATTTCTATATTCAAATGAAAACTAAAAATGCATACATAAATATGAAATAAGTTACAGTGTTAGGGGAAAATTAAGAGCAATTAAACTATTTTCTAAAATTTTTATACTATTGTTACGTTGTCTACATAAAAATAAGTAAAGGCATGCCAAACTGATGGGGGCTCAGGGGTAATATCTTTATATATATTAGATAGTACTTTACTACTGCCAAGTGGAGCAATGCTGTCATTCTATTTCCTTCTAAACTTTAATTAAAAAGGGAGAGTGATCCTGCAACAGTCTAAGACCAAATAAATGTCAGCTCAGCAATTGTGGAAAATGCTAAGACTAGAGGGCAACAATGAATCAGCCTAATTCGGAGACTAGTAACATTACAGAGTGAACCGTCATCTTGGTGTTTATATGTAATGTGTCTCAGAGGAGCAAAGTGTAGATGGATGCAGTGGAGGAGGTCTACCTCCATTACCAAAATGGTTGAGGTGTTGGTGATGGTTTATAATCGAAAACCCACATTTTATTAGCTTTAGCTATCAAGAGTGGCTCGGGAATACTAAAAGCTCACTAGTAAGAAACACTTTGAATTGATGGATGTGAGATTGACAGCACTAAAAATGAGGATTCTCAGTTCTTGTGAGAAGACAAAAAGCAAGTGGAAAATGAGCACAAAATTACAATTTCTATAGTTTACATATAATTAATGTAATAGAATGTGCGCATCTATAGTTGTGGTAAATGAATAGGACGAATGAGCCATTTTCTACACTTAATATTTTTCTTGAAAAACATTTAAAATCTGAGATTAGCACCATAGAACTTATGTTTTATAATAGTACCAATAACTACATTTTGTAGAACACTTCACAATATTCAAAACATTCACTTATTTTTATCCCATGTAATCATTTCATAAACAGTTTGAGGAGATAAGGTGAGCACTGTTATTCACATTTTACACTTGAGAGAAAAATAATTTAACCAACCACTTGCCACTCAGCTAGAAAGTAGCAGAGTCCAAACTTAAATTCAAATAATCTGACTCCAGGCCACCCGTAATGTCTTGCTGCCTCCCACAAATAACATTAATGTGATTAGAAAAGAAAGTTAGTTTCCAGCAAAACTCATATTTAAGATACAGCTTCGCTTCGCCTCTCAGCTTTCTTACTACCCAGAATTCCTAATACCCTCAGCGACACCCCTTCTTCTATGAGAGAAGAAAACTCATCCGCACAAATGTGTTAAAAAGAGACCGACTGCGCCCTCAAAGTTTGTCTTTGCACTGGGAATGCCAGGAGAGAGCATTCTTTAAAACAATGAAATGAACTAACGGTGGTATTTCTAGAACCGCTAAACACAGGAAAAGAAATACTTTGGGGGCCTTCGAACCGTACAACTGCAGGAGCATTTATTCTGCTCATAAAGCTGATCCTGCACAACACTTGGCAATTTGGGATGCCAGCTGCGGTAAAGTGGGAAGAGGAAAACAAGGTTTAGCTCTACCGCATACAAGCTGTGTGACCAAAAATAAACAAAACCAAATGACTCTGAGCCTCCATTTCTTCATCTGAAAAATGGAAGATTTTATTTATAGTGTTGGAGTGAAGATAAAATGAGATAAAACTTCATTTCGGGAAAGGAGTGATCATTATTCTTAATATTTTCAGCTGGTTGTTTGTAGAGGCTTTTATCTTCTAAAATCAAGTTACTTCCTCTACCAATGTTCTTATTCTAGAAGCAGCCTCATAAATTTTACAATTTACTGTTAGCATTACAAAGAAAGAGCAACTCATCTGATATAATAAATGTGTTCTAAAATCCATTTTTATAACTTTGAGAATTAAGCTTGGGAATTATGATGACTTCAAAGTATTCAAAACATGTTTTTCTTTTGCATTTCCTGATCACAAAGAAGGTGCTTAGCATATTTAGAATAATATACACTGCTATTGATTTAGATAGATACATGCAGATATTATTATATGTATTATATACACATCCGACTTCTAAACATAAACCTACCAAGTTTACCAACTCCATCCCATTTGCCCCAGTGATTATCACCTTTCAACAGTCCTTAGGGCACACAGCTGGCCAGTTGTCTTACAATGTTAATGTTCTCCAGCTTTGATGGTATGTGTTCATCTATCTGTGTGGTGTGGATTTGAGGAGCCCCAGGAGGTTTGTCCTACTATATAATTTCTTCTTTCTCTTGGCCAGAGTAAGCCTTGTAGTTTGGGTTAAACAAACATTAAGTATCTAACTGCTGTCAACATAGAAATACATATATTCCTTGAGGATAAATATTTGATTTTGATTTTTCAATTAGAGCTGACAGTCAATATTATTTTATATTAGTTTTGGTGTACAGCATAGTGGCGAAACATTTATATAACTTACAAAGTGATCCCCCCGATTAGTCTAGCACCTACCTGGCACTATACATAGTTTTTATAATATTATTGACTATACTCCCTATGCTGTATTTCACATTCCCATAACTATTTTGTAACTACCAGTTTGTACTTCTTAATCCCTTCAACTTTTTCACCAGCACTCCAACCATCCCTCCCATGCGGCAATTACCAGTTTGTTCTCTGTATCTGTGAATCTATTTTTGTTCTGTTTGTTCACTTATTTTGTTCCTTAGATTCCGCATATAAGTAAAATCATATGGTATTTATCTTTCTCTGTCTGACTTATTTCACTTAGCATAATACCCTCTAAGTCTATCCACGTTGTTGCAAACAGTAAGATTTCATTTTTATGGCTGAGTAATATTCTATTGTATATATGTACCACTACTTCTTTATCCAATCGTCTGTTGATGGGCACTTAGGTTGCTTACATATCTTGACTCTTGAAAATTGTGCTGCCATTAACATAGGGGCGCATAGATCTTTACGAATTATTGTTTTGGTTTTCTTTGAGTAAATTACCCAGAAGTGCAATTGCTGGGTCAAAAGGTATATCCATTTTTAATTTTTTGAGGAACCTCCATAGTGTTTTCCATAGTG
>NW_011889120.1:1417040-1434467 GCF_000151845.1 Pteropus vampyrus
AATGCTTGCTATTAAAATATTATAATTCTTTCCCAACATCTCTAGATAAAAGCCTACATTTAGAGCCTCTGTATTTAGAGCCTTATGGAAGTAATTCCCTCTGATCATATAGTTTCCACGCTGGTAGTAAATTCTCTGACTCAGTCTGCCACCTGGATCAATAAGGATTTCTCTCAATCTGTTGCTGCAGGTTGTATTTGTCTGGTTTCCTGTTGCAGGTAGGGACATTCTCTTCTATCAGTTTAACAAACAGATGCTGCTGTTCCCAAAAGTCAACAGAAAAGTGTAAATTCGTAAGTACATCCCCAAACAAGTCCTCTGTATCTTTAACATGCAAAGACTCAACAACGAATAGGATATGCATATAGCCAGGTATCAAAGTCACCTTTAGGCTAACAACAAGGTCATATTGGTCTTAAGCAATGTTTAACAGTAAAAGGAGTAGAGAATCAATACTTCAGTTAAGATTTCTCATGTTTGCTTTCACCTTTCATTTACTGTTTGAATTACTTTGTAGACATGCTCAGATAGACGCACTGACTCAACCATGGGAGTGAGTTAGTGAATGAGGTTGATTGAAAAAAATACAAGAGAAAACTTGAGATTAAATGTATTTGCTTCTCACATCCGAAAGCCCTAAATAAGTGTCCAGAGACAAGGGCCCCACTCCACATGATTTCAGAGTTTAAGCAAAACATTCAAGGAGGAAAATCTCGGTTATTTAAAATTTACCTTTTTAGCATATAGATGAAAATTTATACTGCAGAAACATAAAACATTAATTGCTACAGTGCCGTTTGTTTCTCTATTCCCAAACTATCACCATCAAAATGACTTAGGTGAAAATATTGCAGTAAGGGAATCTAATTTAAAACAAGAAGGATTGGGAGCTGGGTGTAAAAGAGGATCTACTGGCAGAAGGATTTTAAACACTAAAGAGATTTCAAAGGAGAGCTTTAAAAATAAAGACATAATTACCCATCCTCTAAGACTTGGGTCACCCACTAATATAAGAAATAGTAAATGAAATAGGGCTCGGGATGGGTCCTGAGACAATGCTTGTCAAAACAAATAAACAAAAAACAAATAATGTTTCACACTTCTATGAACCCTCCAGAGAATGCTACTTGGTATCAAATAAAACACCATAAGATAAGATTATGGGAATTTGCAAAGAAAATGACACCTGCTCTTTAAAAAGTGAGGGGGGGAGGTATCAAAAAGATTTAGATAATATGCTGAACATATAACATTTGCTTTTCTATTAGAATCCCTAACTTGATACAATCCATTAGCATTAATGCATAAACCCAAAAGAAAGTATTTTCAAAGTCATGAAACAAATCAAATGACGTTCTTTGGGCAAATAAGGTTTAAGAGGAAGTGTCTTCTGAAAAATGCCAGGAATTGTGAAAAGAAACTTTATTCGATTTAAAATGCAACCACACATAAAAACCATGCTTTAAAGCCAAATGTTGACCACAGTAACAGATGAATTTCCAAATACCTAACTGCCCAGGTGTTTTATATTTCTAAAGCAATCTAGTGGTACCAAAACCTGTCAAAACATTGAATTCCAAACTATATGCTCAGTCTCCTAAAACTGTAAAGTGAAAGTCCTCTCTACCTGCCTCAAGTCTTACTTGAAATGAAATTAGACCATGGAGAAAGAAGCAAGGGAGGAGAGATAAATCACTGTTTTGTCAAGTCCAAGTCAAAAGGCAAGCATGTAAATCGCTCTGGGGCTAAAAAAGATTCCTCCCTAAAGCAGAAGTAAAATGTTTGCTTACACCTTTATAAATAAAGTTCTGTCAAGCTGCGAGGAAAATATCTTCGTATCCATAGGGATAGTCAGGGAGCTAGCCCTGTGAATCTCCAATGCAATCTATTTCCACACAAAGGATATTTTCACCAGCTTCCTCCTGGGACAGTAAATAATCACTAATCAACCCAGATGGTGTGAATCTAAACTTATCAGTGACAGATAATAAATCAGAGCATTCTGATGTGTGCCGTGCTATTACAGTTCCAATGATTTCACACCAATGGGACATTCAAACTGCTAAGTAGCATAATTAGTTACAGATAATTCCAAGACATTAATCATGCTTGGGATAAATCTTTGGAACAAACATTGAAAATATTCTTTATCATATATATTGCCAAATGTCTGAAAGGGACTAATTTGGTACTGGGCTTGTCAGCATGCAAGCATTTTAGGTGAATGGCACTTTTTAATACCCAGAATTGATAGTCCATCAGACAGTTTATAAAATGAAGTACACTTCCACAGCCACCTTTTCACTTTCGCAAGTTTTGCTCAAACAAGACATTTAATTTTAATTGAAGATAATTTATATATTTTTAAATTAATTTATTTTAATTAGTGTCAAGTATACATTGGTTAGACATTTATATAGTTTATAAAACGATCCCCCTAATTGCTCCTTCTCTCCTCTGGTTTTCCACCTTTTAATTTGGATTTTATTCACTTCACATATTTCTTTAAAAATGCAACAAACAGGACAAACAAACAGAGACTCGTGGACATGGACAATAGACTAGTGGTTACCATAGGGGAGGGGGCAGGTAGATAGGGTAAAGGAGGTCAAATATGTGGTGACAGAAAGAAATCTAACTATGGGAGGTGAACACACAGTGTAAATATATATATATGCCTTACTGTTAAAGTGTACAGCTGAAACATCGGATTTCGTTAACCAATGTCACCATAAAAAATAAGTAAATAAATAATTTTTTTAAAATATGCAACTCTTCTTTTATCAAGGAATATAATACCCACCTCAGGAATAATTATGAAGTGAGTTTGGTTTGGAGATCTAGGGATCTTTTCGTAGTGTTTACTTCAACATTTTAGCTTACTTTCATGAAACATGTCCTGTAAATCTTCCCAGAGCCCTTCAAGCTAAAGGACCCCAAGTCATTTACTGTCATCAGTCTACTTTTAAAACTTACTGCTCCTATATCCCATTCTCTCAGAATCTAGATCTTCACTAGCTACATTCAGTAACCAAGCCATACCCAAGTATTTACAACTGAGACCAATTTAATGAAAGCTCGTCTTTCCCAATATTATAACCACAGTTTAAATTGTTAGGCTTGAAAATGAGGAGAGAGTTTGGGATATTATACTGGTCTTTGGGAACCTCACGAATCATGATATATGAGCAACTAGCTTATGTCTAGAGTTAGTTATGAGGTAATAAACCAATCTAGGGCATATGAGCTATTATCATGAGTTATTGCAACCATTCAAAAGCCCTATATGCTGAGACTGCCACAGAGCACAATGTGTTTCCTCTAGATGTTCCATGAATTGTCTACCATCCAAATACTAAATCCACTCTTCCAGATCATGTATCCTTTCATATAACTTATAGTAATTCTATAATTCAAGACATTTTAACTTTAATGAAATTATATCTGTTCATTCTTTTTTTCTTTTTTTTGAACTTTGGTGTTTTAGTTAACACTTGTAAAAGTCTTTCCCTCCTATAAATTAATGAAAATATTCCCTTGAGTCATTTTCTAGTCCTTTTACTTGTTTAATACTTAAACATCCAATCTATCTGAAATTTATTATGGCTATGACATAAGCTGAGTGTATAACCTTACGATCTCCCAAATTGGTAACATATTGTCCTAATACCATTAATTTAAAAAGTCAACCCTTTGTTCCAAATTCCCATCAATAAGATATAGAGGAAATCAATTAAAACATTTCTATATGATGGACTACTCTGCAGCTTTTTAAAACAATGAAGCTGCTCTATGTAATCATGCCAACAATGTATAAATTGAATGGTTAAGAAAAGCAAAATGAAGAAATGTATGTATGCTATGACTCTATTAAAAATAATCTTTTATCCAGATATAAAACTACATATATATAAAAAAAACTCTATATACATTTGTATAAATGCTGGAAAAATTCTAAAGGCATACAGATCCAACTGTTAATGGCTACATCTAAGGACTGGTGATAGAGAAGAGTCTCTTTTTTCTAACTATTTATACTATGTAATTTTTAAAAATGTATTTATAGTAAGCATATACATCTTGTGCATTTTAATGTGAATCTTGCAAACTGGAACAATTCTTTAAATTTAACCAATAGTATATTAAAAACATACCTTCCAAATCACTAAATGCATAGAAAATTTACTTGACAAGAACCTCCTCTCTGATCCTTTGTCTTCCTTTGCCGAACTATGACTTGAACAAGAAATTCATCTCCACTGAGTTTAACCGCAGAGGTTTCGGAGTTGTAACTGCAGTTAACCTAGGATGACTACTTAAGGAAATAAGATATGCATATGAAAAGTTAAGAGATCAAAGCAGTATATGTGTACAACATCCCTGATTTTAAAAACTGTAGGAATGAGATTAGGAAAAAATCCCCAGCAGAGTTTCATAAAAAGGATGGGAAAGAGCCGGTAGAGTTTCGGTGATAAGGAGTGTGAGTATGAAGTGTAGAATCAAGAAAGTAAACATTAAATAGATGAGTCTCATTGCAGTAGAACGTTTTTATTAAGAAGCAGTGGAGTTAATTCTGAAAATGTAGGTTAGAACTTAATTACAGAGAACTCTGAATGTCAGCCCAAGGGTGGTGTTAAACTTTGTCATGCAGAAGCACGATGACAGATATTGTTTCTCATGTAAATGCCAGTTGCTACGGAGGGCCAGCTTTGAATCAGGTTGAGAAAGATTCTCAAGTAAGACTCAGTATTACTAAGAAATAACTTCAAGATCAATTAACAACGTGTGATATGGGCTAATGAAGGGGACATTGTTCTGCGCTGGATTAAGTGTTAACTCTGCTAGAGGCAAGGAGGTTTTTGAGATGCAGAGAAATACACAGATTTGACAGTGATTTTGAAAAATAAATAGGACCTCATTTTGGTGAAATGAGAAAGAGATGGCACAATAGGACTAGGTGAGGTTTGAGGGAAAAGAGGAATCGAAGGTGACCCTAAGGCTTTGAGCCTTGATCCTTAGAGTGTTGTGAGCATTTTCAGGGGGAAGGTAATGAATTCAGGATTTTTGAGCTGGTGGCCATGTGAAAATGTCTTGCAAGAAGTTTGGGTACGATACTGGAAATGCAGAATAAAGAAAAAGGGAAGCTCTTTTTTCCTTTCCTCTTCAGGAAGGCATATTGCTGGAAAAGAAAATATTCATGACCTACTTACGAATCATCTCAAATTTGAGTTTCAAGAAAGGAATGGCTTAACAATCCACTGGGTAGAATAAAGAACTGCATATTTTCCCCCTCTCAAAAAAATGATGTCTTAAAGAGACTCGGGGACATGGACAATAGACTAGTGGTTATCAGAGGGTAGGGGGTGGGGGACGAGGTGGGTAAAGGGGGTCAAATATTGGGGTTTGGGGGAAGGGCGAAGTGGGTAAAGGGGATCAAATATATGGTAGCTGAAGGAAAATGGACTCTGGGTGGTAATCATACAATAGAATATATAGATGTCAATTATAATGTACGCCCGAAAATTATGTAATTGTATTAACCAATGTTACCCCAATAAATTTTAAAAAAAGAAAAAAATGATGTTTTAAAGAATCGGTTTTTAAAAAATAAAATAAAATAATGTTTTTCAATGCAATGATAGTTCTTTTTAAATTTCACTGCAAAAATTACAAATAAACTATTTTATGAATTTTAAAGTTCACATTACTTAAAAGTTTAGCTTGACTTCCTTTCAATAAACTGAAGCTCTAGCTCCATTTTAAGTTTCTACTTGGCAGAAAAATTTCATTGGAAAATCCACCTGTAATTAGGCCATATATGTGCACGGTGCGTGGTACAGTTCAAAGGCCTTCCACATCTGCTTGTTTGTGCAACTCTCCAGTGAAGGGATAAGACTGGAGTTACAACTTCCACTATACAGATGGATTCAAATGGGACCTAGAGCAGTGATCTGGTTTACCTAAAGCCCACACAGTAAGTTAGTGATGGCACCAGGATAAGAATTGAGGTGTCCTACCTCCGAATCCAGTGTTATTTATAGAACACAGCCATTCTTCCATATTACGATATTTAGTTTCATATGGGCCTTTTAAAATGCTACAGATTATTTTTCATAAAGAGTCTGATAGTGGGTTCCTTGTCTAATTTTTCTATTAAACTGTGTTTGCGTTCCCCCAAAAGAACAAGGTTATGCCCTTTATGAAAACTTGAAGCAGAGTCTATAATGCTTTCAAGAAAGATTTATGATCTCACACAATATTTTATTGCTGTCATTAAAAAAAAGTAGTGAGATAAAATGGTTTCAATTACACAATGAAAGGGCTGCCCTATTTCAAAGGCGAACTGAATTCAAAATGCTTGAAATAATTGAGTTACTGTTTTCTCTTCTGTTCTAAAATATCTAACACAATGAGAATGAATGGATTTTCTTGTTTCTTCTATTGTTTACAGTCAACAAATACTGCATGCACTAGAAAAATAATAATTCATCACCAAGGAATGTTTTTTCTTTTCGCCATTATACCGTCGCTCTCTCTGTAGCTAAATGGCACATTTGGGAATCTCCAAAGGCCACAAATTTTCTATAGGTTTTTAAGTGGTGTTTTCCTCATATCACAGGATAAGTTTTATTTAGAATCTCTTGTGCTTTACCTGACAAGATGTGACCTAGGCTGAAGAATAGAAAAGCTGACTGAAATTGTACATCTCTGAGACTTCCAGAAGATTGGCATCTATTTTCAGATTTGTTTACAGTCAACTCTTAGAAATACAATGCTTCCATTTTATACTGGGGTTAAAAATGTCATCTACAAGGGCAAAGACCATTTTATAGATGCCTTTTGGGATTATTTGTGGCTCTTAATATAGTATTAAACATACACTGGCCACTCAAACACTTATTTGACTTTGATAAAAATAAAATGCACATAGTTTCAGGATAATGGCACACTTCACTGGGTATGAATGCAGCTGTTTGGGTGTGGTAGACTGCTTATAGAAATGGCCCCAAATGTCTGCCTCTCATTCTAGTCACATCCTTTGCAATTTAGTTTGGAAGCTTCTCGAATCCACAGGTGCTATTTCCCTATCCTTTCTTTGTGTCCGGGCTGCCCCTGTGACTTGATTTGGCAAGCATAATGTGGCAGAAGTGACAATGTGTCAGTACTGAGCCGGACTTTGTTCTTTTGGAAGCAGCCACCAGTTGAGGAAGCCCAGGCTATCCAGATGGGGGATGAGAGACTTCATGGAGCAGAAGCAAGATGCCCCAGCTGAGGTCATCTCAGACCAGCCAGCAAGCACCCAGCTGAGCCAACAGGTAACCACAGACACATGAGAAAACTTAGTTGAGACCAGCCCAAATTATGAACTAAATAAATGGTTATTGTTTTAAGAGCCTATGTTTTGGGGTATTTTGCTACACAGCAAAAGCTAATTAATGCATAGGAGAAAGACTGGCATAGGAAGAATCCTATATTCCTATTCGAAAAAGAGCTTCTGCCAAGATTTTCACACTTTTGGAAAGTCTCTACTGAAGAAACTTCCACCTCTCTTTTTATCCCTTCTTCATTCCTTCCCAAGAGAACCAGCATAGCTAGCTAGCTGATCGGCAAAAGCTTGACATTTGTTGGGCTACATTTTCTGCCAATGAGAATAAGAAGGTTAAAGGTGGCTGGTCTATGCTGTCACTCTCACCAAACTGTTCTCCCGTGGAACAAGCCCTCCTCCTCTTCCGCTTCCTAATTCTTTATGACAGAGCCTTTTGTGTTTGTGGATATGGGAGAGGACTAACCGTCGTTACTCACTGTCCTGCAGTTATGGTGTGTGCAGCAGATATGTGGCCCTTCTCAGTGGCCTCTAAACTGCCCTACAAATCCAGATCTCTTCACAGGCAAGTCCAGATTCAGGGTGGAAGTAGGAGTGACTACTAAACTTCAGGTTCAAACTACGTGTGCTAACGCACATTAGCAGTTGGACGCCATTACGTCCATTCTCACCAACAGAACACCAAGAGGAGAAGGAATGGGTCTTAGCACTGCCTCCGCAACAGCGTTCAATAGCTGTGAATATTGATCTGAAAAATTTAAATGTATAATGAAATGAAGTTTCTCTTAGATTTTCTAGGTCATAATTCCACGATTTTCATTCTAGGTTTTATGAGATTATTATTGTAATTCTAATCTTTTAAGTTCCATTTTTCTATAAAATTTCTAGGTGAGAACCACACACATAAACTAACTTCTAGTCATTCTATTTTGGTACTTTTATATGTAGACATGAGAAGTTACTTCAATCAAACAATAGCAGATCTTCCTATCCAATTGTCAGGTTTTCTGCTCTATTTTAAAACTCAGCACTTGGTAGTATAACTGGATTTTTTTCCCCAGAAAGAGAATAGGATATAAAATTAGATAGTAGATAGCAACTATATTTAGTGTGTTAAAAAATGATTCATAAGCAAGCTCATGCACATACACGTGTGCGCATGCGCGCGCACACACGCACACGCACACACCTTCTTTTGGAAGGTGTATTAATGAACAACACTAAAATGAAACTTTACATATTTTTGTTTCACTTTCCCAGAAGCTTAAAGAGCATATAATGTAAGGAAATGTGGCAAAAATTACGTGAAATAATTGAGGTCAACAGCAGGAGAAAAATAGCCTGGCTTCCTAACCCATCTTCGATTCAAAACTGGACATTTTCTAAATCCCAAGAGACCCTACTTTTGGTCTTTATTGCCTCTGTGCACACGGAATGCATAAGGAGCCATCAGAACTTCCTTTTAAGAAAGTATTTGCACTTGCAAAACCAGCCTAAGCATGTCTTATTCCTAACTACTATTTAAATTTCTTTTATATTGACAAGTCTATTCGGGTTTCTGTTTCTCGGTTTTTTTTTTTAAGTTGTTCATTTTGTCTAATATACATATTTACTGACACAAAGCAGTTCAAGTATACTTTTATTTAATCTCAATATCATCAGTAATTATGTCTTTTTTCATTCTTAATATGGATTATATATACATATATATATATATATATTTTTTTGGTTAATCTCGTTTGAAGTTTATATATCTATCTTTTTGAAGAACTAACTTTGGGTTTTTGTTTGTCCCTTGTATATTATTGTTTTCTCTTTCATTAAATTGTAGAATTATGCATATATTATTTTCTTCATTCTACTTTCTATAAGATTTTTTTTAAAAAAACGTGTTGTCTTTAAATGCTAACCTCGTTGATTCTCAATCTTTTTTTTTCTAATATAAGCATTTAAGGATATAAATTTCCTTCTCAATATCCGTTCAGCTATATCCTACCTGTTTTGATTTATTCAATTTTATTAGATTCCATTTCTAATTACTTATAAATTTTATTAATACTTCTTTTTTAAGCCATTACCTAAAAGGGTATTTAAATTTTTGAAATATAAGGAAATTTTTTTCAATCATGATCTTGTTTATTAATCCCTAACTAAATGGCATTGTGGTCAGCCTTACTTAATGGGTTAGTAGGCGGTCATATTTTGTTTAAATCCAATTACGCAAGACTATTCTACAACTGTTGAGTGCACGATTTTATATACATACCTATTAGATCAAGACAGTTTATTGTGATATTAAAATTCTCCATTGGTAACAATTTCTGTCTGTTTGATCTATCGATTACTGTGAGAGTTGTATTTGTCAATTGGTGAAATTTTATTGCATTTCTACCACTTTTTCTATATTGAGGCCATGTTCTTAATTGCATATATTAAGGCTTGTTACATACTCCTGGTGAATTTAACAGTTTGTCTTTACGTAATAAGGCTTTTTGTTTCAAACGCTTTGTCTGATATTAATATACATACACTATAGAATTATTTGGGTTTATATTTGTCTTATGAAATGTTAGGTAGTAATACATGCTACTACTTAAATAAAATTAAAAAATAAAAAATAAAGCAGACTAAGAGTATAGAGACTTATGGAGGGGTACTTTGGAAGCCTTCTTGCTAAGGTGAGTTTCGAGCACGGATCTGAACGAGGTGAGGATAGAAGCCAAGTAAATATCTGGTCGTGGAGGGTTTCAGACAGAGAGAACAGCATAAGCAACTGCTAGAACGTGCTCAGTGTGTTTGCAAACCAACAAGGAGGGCACCATGGATGTAGAGGAATGTGCAACTTAAAGAGTGTTAGAGATGACATCAGAAAGGAAAGGGGGCTAGATCAGGGAAGGACTTGTAGGCTTTGGGAGGATCTGAGAATTTATTCTGAATAAGAGGAAAAGCTATCGACGGGGTCTGAGCAAAGAACGGACATGACCTGACTTACATGTTTTTAAATTAAGTTTATTGGGGTAACATTGGTTAATACGATTATATAATTTTCAGGTATACATTATCATTTGACATCTGTATATTCTATTGTGTGTTTACCACCCAAAGTCCGGTTTCTTTCAGCTACCATATATTTGATACCATTTACCCACTTCACCCTCTCCCTATTCCCCTATAATTGAGCCCCTTTACCCCGTCTACCTACCCTCTCCTCCCCCACTCCACTAGTAACCACTATTCTATAGTCCATGTCCATAAGTCTCTGTTTGTTTGTCCCGCTCATTTGTTGCTTTTAGGTTTATATCCCACATATAAGTGAAATCATGTGATTTTCAACTTTTTCTCTGACTTACATTTTAATATTATCAATGTGACTGCCATGTTTAAAAAGGATTATGGGGCTCAGGTAGGGCGTAGGTCAAGGGCAGAGGTAGATAAGCTTCTTGGGAGACTTTTGAAATCATTCAAATGAGACATAATGGTAGTTTAGATCAGACCGGCAGCAGTGGAGAAGGTGAGAAATAGTCTAATTTGGGGGCATATTTTGAAAGTTAGAAGTGGCTAGATTGCTAATGGATTGATACAGAGTATGAGAGGCACAGGAAACAATTCTATAAGCTTAATATGAACAATGAACACATGAGATTCACATTTACTAAAATGAGGACACCTGTAAGAGGAGCTGGTTTGCATAAGGGAAACCAAGACATTGTTTTATAACTAAGTCTGAGAAGCTTATTAGTCATCCAAGTGGCATTGGAGTTCAGTCTAGAGATTCAGTCTAAAGATATAATTGGGGAGTCATCACATAGAGAGACTGTCTTTAAAACTGCGACATGCAATGAGAACACCTAGGGAGTGAGTGAAGATGGAGAAAAGAAGAGATCTAACGATGAAGCCCTAGGGCACTCCAATGTTTAAAAGTAGGAAGATGAAAGAACACAAAGGCAAGTGAGAGAGAGCCATGTCCTGAAGGCCAAGAGGAGAAAGTGATTTAAGAAAGAGAAACTCCACCGCACCTGAATGGAGATGACAGGTCAAGTAAGATGAGAACTGAGAATGTTTAATTCCCAGGCTGGCAAGGTGAAAGTCACTCAGGGAACTTGAACAAAGTCATTTCAGAGGAGTGGTTCAGGATGAATGCCACGTTGAGATGTGTTAAGGTTAGAATGAGGAGAGAAAGGATAGAAAGTAAAGAACATTCAAGTTCATTTTATTTGTTTGGTAAAGAGGAATAGAAAAATGAGAGGGGTTATAGCTGGAAGGGAAGAGATCAAAATAGGTGTTTTGTTTTGTTTTGTTTTGTTTTGTTAGGCTGGAAGATACTATAGCATACTACTGACAATGATGAGAAAATTGATTATGCGGAAAGAAAGATAATTGTAAGAGGTTATTTTTTTCTGTAAAGGGCCACATCCATGAATGTTTTAGCCTTCGTGGCCACACTACTCAACCCTGTCACTCTAACCCGCAAAACCAGCCATGGACAAGATGTAAACAAATGAGCATGGCTGTGTTCCAATCTCACTTTATTTTCAAAAACAGGAAGCCAGCTGTAATTAGCAGTAGTTTGCCAACCTCTTTCTATTTAATACATATTTTCTGAATTGGAATAAAATTCCTTTGAGCAAAATGGAAAATTGCATACTATATAACGATATATTAGATGGAACTGAAACTGTTTTATAGTAAGATTCTAGATTAAGAAGTTGTCACTCTGCAGGGAGGTTCCTAGATCTGGACTACATCACGTTCTGTATAATTCTCATCAGTACCTATTATAAAGAAAATGTTTAATATTTTGACAAGAGAAATATAAAGATGTCAATTAAGCAGGATACGAGTGCTAAAACTAACACTGAAGAATAAAACTTACAATTAAAATAAATCATGCAATTTCAGTTGACCTAACATAGAAACCCATATGGAATACCCAAGATCTCAGTGACTCTAAATTAAGCTCCGTATTACTCAAGAGAGTGACCAAATTTCCAAAACAGCTAACATTCAAAATTAACCTACACTGACAAATGTCTAGCATCCGGAACAAGGGAGAAAACTGTCCCAATGTGGAGACTTACACAATACTATGGGAACTACACTTAAGTAGGGATCTTATCAGTTAGAGCCCATTCAGAAGTGAGCGGGGGGCCAGGATGGCAGGAGGTCAGAAAATCATTTTACATGACAAATAGGTGAAGCACCAAAGGACATTTAATATGAAAAAGAGTACCTAGGATTGGCACAAGAGAAGTGTCCCAACATTTGAAGGACCATCACGTGAAAGGAAGAAGAAGCAGCCATTGGTTACAGGACAACTCATTTCTGAATGACATAAGGAAGACTTTTCTAATGGTGAATCAGAGCTGTCCATAAATGCTGCCAAGTGAGTTGGTAAGCTCTCTAAAGGTAATAAAGAACATGGTTTTACTCTCAATATTTATGCCTTGATTTTCTCATCGGTAAAATAGAAATAGGGTAGGGGAAATGGAGAGGTACTGGCTAAAGAATACACACTGTCAGTTATAAGACGAGTAAAAGTTCTGGGAGATCTAATGTAGCGCATGGTAACTACAGTTAATAATACTGCATTGTATACTTGAATTTTGCTGAGAGTAGATCTTAAGTGTTCTCACCACAGAAAAATGAAATGGTAACTGTGTGAGGTCATGGATGTGTTCATTAGCCTGGTCATGGTAATCATTTTACAATGTACACACATATCAAATCACCACCTTGTATACTGCAAATATATATAATTTTTATTTGTCAATGATCTCTCAATAAAGATGAAAAAAAAAAAAAAAACCCAAACCTATCACACGGTGTTTGAGTGTCAACTGAAAGAATGTATGCAAAGCCCTTTGCACAGTCTCTGACATGTAACAGATACACAATAAATGTTTCTATCATTAATATAAAAATAGGATCACATATGTTCTACCTTTTAGAGAATTTGCTAATTAATTTGCAGGAGCCCTTTTGGTTTTTTAAAGGACTCCAGAAGGGTTAAGATGGATTTAGGCAGCCCCTAGGAAATAACTGAACCGTGGAAAATAAAACATCACTCAATTTTTTTTTTTTTTTGTCATTAAAGAAGCTCTTCCATCATGACTCTCTTCTGCCTGTTTTATAGATCTTTCTAGAATACTCCACTGGCTAGGGCACTGCCTGAGCTGTCAGCCGTAGGGTTCAGCAAAGCAACAACCAAGCCATCATTTTTCCAACTCATTAGACCATATTATTAGAGCTGCCACTACAGCCTTTATAGCTCAGGGCATAAATATGTCTGAACCTAAATTTGGGAACTTAGAACTTATTCTTCCTTTTCTTCAATTTTATTTTATTTAACAACATAGTTAAGGAGAACATTCAGTCCAGACTTAGATTATGAGTCCTTTGCCTAAACATGATTTTGTTTATCAGACTATTTCTGAGAGAGGTAGAAGCAGCGTCTTCTTGGTACTTCTCCATTAGACAATAGGGCAGGACATGCATTGCTGGTAGCCTAAGGTGGCTCTGAAATGATCTGTCAAGCATGTAGAATGCCAGGCTTTGACTATTTCAACATCACAGAAAAGCAAAAGCTCCAGCGCGCTCTGTTTGGCATGCTCCTGTTCCAGATGCTTTTCTGACCATTTTATTTTCTGAATTTTATAACAAGACGCAATTGTAACAGCTGACTGTTTCCTGAAAGGACTTGCTTAGATGTTCATTTCTCACCATCATTTCCACCGCCCCTGGAATCACACAGGCTAAAAATCTAATTACATTTGTTGACATCCTTTCGACCACTTATCTTTCAGGTGCACAATTATAAAACTACACTGACAACACAATTGTAACTAAGAATTATGTGGCATTTTATCATTGATAAGGTGTTTTCATGTACATTGTCTCATGGAAAATCTCAGAGGTAGGAGCTTATTCAATAAATGTTATCCAAAAAGCATTAGTTAGAAGCCCGCGCGAGTGAAATAATTTAGGTCATTTTAGAGATAAGCCAATGAGATGTAATCTGTACTACCCATCACAATAATTCGCATTAAACAATATATGAAAGGCAAATATGACTAGACAGATTCTGAGTAAATGCAAGTTTTAATTTTACGCGTGTCATATATCCCAGCTACATTAGTTTCCTGGGCCTGCTGTGACAAAGTATCACAAACTGGGTGTCTTAAAACAGAAATTTATTTTCACAGTTATAGAGGCTAGAAGTCTTAAAACAAGGTGGCAGCAGTGTACATTCCTTCTGGAGGCTCTGGAGAGGAGTCTATTCTGTGCCTCTCCCTTAGCTTCTAGTGGTTGCCAGCAATCCTCAGCATTCCTTGGCCTATAGATTAACCATTCCAACCTCTGCCACCGTCTTCACATGGCATTCTCCCCTGTCTGTGTCTGTTTGCTCTTCTTATAAGGACACAAGCCATACTGGATTAGTGCCCACTCTTACAGAGAATGACCATCTTAACTTCATTAAATCAATGAAGAACCTATTTCCTAATAAGATCAAATTCAAAGTTACTGTGGTTTAAGGACTTCAACATGTTTCTTGTGGGGGATACAATTTAACCCGCAACACCAGCCTTACCAGTGACAACAAAGTCATCTCTCTCTTTTATACTTTGTTATAGTCTCTGCTTCCCATGGACCTGTGTCTTGCGGTTTTGCCTCAAGTGTCCCTGCGATCTTCATATTCTGGAACACAGAGCACTCCCTTTACTTCTGCTCTGGACTTCCCATCGTATTGCCATGTGGTTCTGACGACCTCTGTGAGAACACTACTCTGCCTCATGTACCTACCTATGCCGGTAGTTGCCACCAGTTCCCACCCCAGTCTCAGGTTTGGAGATACTGTTGATGACACTGAAGCTCAGATACGCCCATTTGAGGCTGGAGGCTCTGAAATTTCTGCCTGACCAAATCGTTGTGAGCATATTGCTGCTGCCACTCCCTTTGCTTTCGGTGACAAATGAAGGCAGAGGGTTTACCAACCTGGATCTATCTACCTATTTTCCAAGGGAACGGGATTTACAGCACTAAAATGGCACCTGTCCTCTTTATGCCTTGGAGTCTTGGCCAGTTTAAGTTTCTTTATATACAAAAATAACCCACCTCCTTTCTTGTCCTAAGATTAACCTTTTTCCAAAGGGTCACTGTGAATGTCAACTGCACTCAGAAGAAGCTATCACTCTTCATCAGGATGTGGTCTCAACAATGGCAAATGAATCCGTTATTTTATGACTGAGACTGCAAGTTGACTATGCAATCAACATACGTGTTCCCTTCTCTTTGTTAACAATTATTTTGTTGGATGTAGAAATAAGCCCAGCAATAAAATGTTCGTCCGAGCTTTTATTGCAGATAAAGGTTGCCAATGAGATGTAGACACAAGTCTGTAAGCAGGGATGTTGGGAAATCTCTTTACAAGGGCCAGCCTCAGCTCCTTTTTTTTTTTTTTTTTTTTGCTTTTTTGCTTGCCTGGAACATTTGAATGTGGCTTTAGGGACCATCTTTCCATTACGAGGTGACCTTGAGGATGAAAGCTGCACATAAAGGATGGCGGAGTGAAAAAACAGATGGAAACTGCATTATCAGTTTCATCGTGGAACCACCAAAGCAATCTGGATTTCATTTACTTTGCCCCCACCTTGGGATATTTAGCCATATCTGTTAATATTCAGCAATGTTTTGATTCTTACAAACGGGGGAATGTAACTGTCATACTGCAGGTAGAAGGATGAGGCTCAACATTCTACAGCGCACAGGACAGCACCCCCACAACAAAGAATCATCGGCCCAAAATTCAGAGGCTAAGAGGCTTGTATCAAAGAATAAAAACCTCTGTTATTTCAGGCCTGTGTTGTTACCAGTAGAATACAATCCCTGGTACACACTGGAATAATTGTGAAAATCATAGTCGTTTCATCTTTCTTACTGTTATGGTGTCACACGTATAAGAACTAGAGGGAATTACTTAATTTTAATATTCTCATTGCCAGGAGAGAATAATTATGAACATTTTAAGGTGTGGCCAGGCAAGGCATCATTAATGAAGTTACTGCATCACTGATGTCTGACTTACAGGCAACAGGCTTGGTTCCTCAAGAAGTTAAACAGAATTACCATACCACCCAGCAATTCCACTCCTAGGTATACACGGCCAAGAACTGCAAACAGGTACTGAAACAACTACTTGCACATGAACATTCATAGCACCACTATTCGCAACAGCTAAAAGGAAGAACCGATCCAAATGTCCATCAATGGATGAATGGATAAACCAAATATGATCTATACATACACTGGGGTATTTATCATTCGGCTATAAAAAGGGATGAAGTATTGACACATGCTATGTCACAGATGAACCTCAAAAACATTATGGTAAGGTGACAGAGACAGACACAAAATCTCACATTTTGCACAGTTCTATTTGGATGTCCAGAATAGGCAAATCCATAGAGACAGAAAGCAGATTAATGCTAGCTAACCGCCAGGAGAGCGGAAATGGGGAAGGACAGCTTAATAGGCACAGCGTTACCTTCTGAAGGGGTGATGAAAATGTGTTGGTACTAGATAGAGGTGATGGTTGCACAATGCTGTGAATGTAGTGTATGTCACCGAATTGTACACTTTAAAATAGTTAAAATGCTAATTTTTGTGTTATGTGTATTTTGCTGCAATTTTAAATAAGCAATATGCTAATCCCGGTTGTCTCCGGCTCTCAGAAATACCTATTTGGGACCCACCAAATTTCCTGAGAGACTAGAGTCTTTGCCTAAAAATTACATTGGCTGAGAGAAATTTCAGAACCATAGCATTCCAAACTGACGAAAATAAAAGGTCTAAGTATCATTTATTTGCAAAGTTATTTTGACAATAACGGTTTCTTCTCTGAAAGGATTCTAGGAAAAGGGGAAACAGTAGAGTGGAAATTTCAAATCTGAAAAATACTAGCAGCAGAATCTCTGCTGGGAGACTGGATGAGGGTCCCAAGTCAGGTTACGGCCCGTCCTTCCACAAGGCTCTTCCAAAACCCGGCAGAATCACACTGTACCTTGGAGGTATTAAGGCTGCCTCATCTAAAATATGCTTTGCATCAC
>NW_011889120.1:1434517-1445431 GCF_000151845.1 Pteropus vampyrus
ACATGAACATTCATAGCACCACTATTCGCAACAGCTAAAAGGAAGAACCGATCCAAATGTCCATCAATGGATGAATGGATAAACCAAATATGATCTATACATACACTGGGGTATTTATCATTCAGCTATAAAAAGGGATGAAGTATTGACACATGCTATGTCACAGATGAACCTCAAAAACATTATGGTAAGGTGACAGAGACAGACACAAAATCTCACATTTTGCACAGCACAGTTCTATTTGGATGTCCAGAATAGGCAAACCCATAGAGACAGAAAGCAGATTAATGCTAGCTAACCGCCAGGAGAGCGGAAATGGGGAAGGACAGCTTAATAGGCACAGCGTTACCTTCTGAAGGGGTGATGAAAATGTGTTGGTACTAGATAGAGGTGATGGTTGCACAATGCTGTGAATGTAGTGTATGTCACCGAATGGTACACTTTAAAATAGTTAAAATGCTAATTTTTGTGTTATGTGTATTTTGCTGCAATTTTAAATAAGCAATATGCTAATCCCGGTTGTCTCCGGCTCTCAGAAATACCTATTTGGGACCCACCAAATTTCCTGAGAGACTAGAGTCTTTGCCTAAAAATTACATTGGCTGAGAGAAATTTCAGAACCATAGCATTCCAAACTGACGAAAATAAAAGGTCTAAGTATCATTTATTTGCAAAGTTATTTTGACAATAACGGTTTCTTCTCTGAAAGGATTCTAGGAAAAGGGGAAACAGTAGAGTGGAAATTTCAAATCTGAAAAATACTAGCAGCAGAATCTCTGCTGGGAGACTGGATGAGGGTTCCAAGTCAGGTTACGGCCCGTCCTTCCACAAGGCTCTTCCAAAACCCGGCAGAATCACACTGTACCTTGGAGGTATTAAGGCTGCCTCATCTAAAATATGCTTTGCATCACTCTGGTGAAATTCCTTCATATTATAAGAGCTCTATCTAAAGGTTCTGCTGAGCACATTTCAGATATCTATGAATAAGCTAGGTTTGCATGTCAATCTATTCGAAACTAGAATTAAATTCACTTTTCAAAGAGCTTTTTTTTTCCCCAACTGGGTTGTTGGCGGAACTCTTACCTTGAACTGAAGTTGCGAAAATGCATTAAACCTTCTAGCTTACTTGAGTTATTTATTGTTAAAGAATCGTGATAAGAATATTCATTTCCTCCAGTTCTACAAGAGGAAAACATACTCCCACGTTGACCTCAGAATTTAGTAATTGATTTATATTTCTCTTCTTTTAAAATGTGAGTTCAAACAGAAACACCTTATATTTTGATTCTTTTTCTCTACCTTTAAGCAATAATTGTTTACAGCTACATTCACATAAGAGCAATTAAAAAGAGAGCAATGCTCATGTGAACTTTTATATGAAGGCAAATTTCAGTTTTCAAACTAGCCCACACACACCATACCATTGAGCAAGTATTGCTATTACCTATGATTCTTAGAAAGAATTTAAGGATCAATTCGTCATACCAAAAATTGTTTATACATATTTCTAAGCTTAAAACAGTCTTAGCTTTACCAAACTACATTTTTATGAACTGAAGCTAAATGAGTCAGCAATTAGTTACTTTAATAAAGTTAAAGAACCAACAAATGTTAAAACTAAATCTTGGTAGTTTTTTTTAACCACCAAATCCTTTGAAAAACTCCTTCTAAATAACTCATAATTAAATCTATTAGTACTCAACCACTCGCCCCCAATTATTTTGCACCATCATTATATAAAACATTAGAGCCCAGATTGAAATTTTATAAATTTTAATTACGGTTATACGATTGGTCACCTTCATTTTAAAACCAAGAGTTTTTACGGCTCTAGGTTATTTAAGGGCAGAATATACATGTGTTTCTTCAGTGTTTAATATTTAAGGTTTAATGCCTGAATAGCTGGTAGTTGATAAAGGCAAAGTTGTGAAATCAATGGTATGACAACAACTTGGGAAGAAAAATGCTGTACCAGATATTCTCATTGTCCTACCCATAATCTCCGCCCTTATGAGCTCCAGAATGCAGACTCCCAACTACCAACATGTACATTTCTTTGCCTGCAAACTTTTTCTGGTCTCCGAAGCCCACACTTTCCACATGCAGAAAGCAGGTCAGAAATGCCAAGGAATGAACACCCCACCAGGAACAGCCACCGATTCATGACTGTTAAATAACCCTGCTCTCTTGGCTCCAAGTTATGCCACCCAAGAGGCATGTTCTATGTGGCTAGTCACCTACACACATACAAACATGACTGCTACAATAAAGTCCACATTTCCAAGCCTCCCTTGTAGGTAACTAACTATGGCTATGTGACAAGTTCTCACAAGTTCTTTGCTTTCATCATTTCTGCAAGCAGGAACGTGGATGTTCCAGAATCCAGCTTCAACAATGCAGATGAGGACCACGTTTTAGCGGACTGAAAAGCAATGACAGAAAAGGTCCCTGTTTTATGAGGTAGAACAGGAATCTCCTGCCACTATATTTTGTTCTCTTTGTTAGAACCATTTTTCTTTTACCCTAATATAATATTCAAAGAAGAGAAGAAGAAATCTTCATCCACAAAGTAGCATGTCAGGATATGACATCACTGTTAAGGTGGACATCTATGCAAATGCCACATCTATATAATGAATGATGCCATCAGCTCTGAGACTCTGATCTCACTGTTATCACATGTTCACTCTTCAACAGTGTCTTCAATGTTATCTCCGACCCTCATGAGCTTTAACATTCTGAAGGAAGCACGAAGCCCTTTGCAAGAACCTTCGCCACTGAGTACAGAACTCAGGCTTGCTTAAAATTCCCAAGGAGCTAAGAATGAGTAAGAAAATAATATGGAAATGTACTTCAAATTGATCAAGCATATCTCTAATGTGTTCATAATGTCAGTTCAACCAAATCAGCCACCAGTTAACACTGACATCATCTGAAATGATGTAATTCTTCTCACTCAAAGCCTGCATCTGAGTGAAAGGCTACACTCAAGATAGAATGGCCAAGGAGGGAAGAGGAGAGACATCTTTGTAAACAGATTTGTTTCTTAACCTAGACCAAAGGACTTTTAGTTGCCCAAAAGAGGAGCACTCCAAAAGGCAGTAAGGAAAGATATATGAAATATTCCCAATCGGGTACGGTTTAAAACTGTTCTATTTGTGAGTAATAGCTTTAAAACTGATAAACTGTGTAATGATCTCTCTTCCAACAGAACAAAATAACCAAACCAGTAAAATGAAACATAAAAATACTTTAAGTTTCTCAAAGTTACAGTTCTTCCCAATACTCATTAGTGTCACGCTTCACTCTCTTGATCAAATCTTTCTTGTCAGTTACCCTATATTATGTTAGCAAAAAATATAAAACATATTTGCTTACTGCAAATACCAAATATTCCAAAATTGTCTCGACACACGAATCAGTCCCAGTACCACCATGTTCTGGCTCATTAGGTACTAAGGATAGAAACTCAAGCTTATACTCATGATTGGTTTCAAGATGTTGCTATCCTGGGACCTAGTAATTCAATTATTTAAAAAACTTTTTGGGAGACAATTTCTAGGACAACAGTTCTTAACCTTGGCTGCACTTTAAACCATCTGCGGAGATTTTAAAATTCGAATGCCCAGGTCACACCCTATACTAATTAAAGGTTCTATGGGTGGGTTTGTAACCATGTATCAGTTTTCACAAAACTCTTCCCAGATGTTTCCAGTGTGCAGCGAAGGTTGAAAATCTTTTGAGTAAATATTCTACATTTAGTTAGCTGGACCTCTTAGGCTTCCTAACATTTCTAAATGAGGGCTTTAAACTAGATCTCCAAGAACTGATGAAAACCAACTGATGAAAACCAATTCATCAGTCAATAAATATTCACAAAGTTCCAATTATCTACTCTCTAGACTCTGTGTTCAGTGCTGGAAATGCAAGAATGAAAAAGACATCTGGGAGAGACGGAGAAGAGCTTCTCAAACTTTAATATGTACATGAATTACCTGGAGAGCTTGTTAAATTGTGGGTTCTCACTCGGTAGGTCTAGGGTGAGGCCTGAGGCTACATTTCTAACAAGCTCCCAGGTAACATGTAGACGATGCTGGTCCATGGATCCCACTTTGAGAAACATGGAAACTGCAATGTGAAGTACTGAATCCTATAAAAAGTACAGAGTAGTCTGGGATGCCTAAGAATGAAATCTACAATTCTGTGAAATGCTGGCCTCCTTCAGTTTTCATCATCTTTACCCCTTCCTTACGAAGAGTTTTCAAAAACATTTGTTTAATCTCTATATTGTCTCAGGTCATCGTTATAGAAGGTTCTAAGAATTTTGTGATTGGTTCAATAACAAGCCCACATAAAGTTACACAGAGAATATTTTAGGAGACAGTGTAAGAAAATAAGATTTGCCAAATCCAACATTTGTGAAATTCAAAAGAAGAAGGCGTGCAAGTTAAAATTTTGAAAAGAGAAAATGTGTGTCAGAGAAACAGAGCTGGAAGGCAGCTGGGAAGTCAACCTGCCTATTCTTTTGTCCTGTTAGTGAGTCCATAACTCATACTTTCCCCTTTGTCTAAGGGAAATGAAAGGTCATTTGCACTTGAAAGCAGCACTTAAGAGAGAAAAGAGAGAAATGTGCCTTCAAAATCCCAATGCCTAGATTTTTGCCATAAATAACTTTAAAGCAATTCAAGCCTTTTCAAGAGTTCAAACTGTAACATTTCAATTAAAGTGAGAATTCTTAACAAAGATCCACCTTTTTATATTGATTATTCAACATAATTTGAAGAGAAATATAAATGCATTTATTCTTTGGAATCTTTCTCCTTTCCTGATGGTAAAATGCACAGTAAATTCAAGTGTCTCATCGGTCCCTCTATTCTATCAGATTCCATTGGGACCAAATATCAATGTCACCTTTAAATTCTTCCAGGAAGAATGAAAGAGTGACATGTTGGTGTGAGTAATGGGATTAGAATTCCCTGCAAAGTAATTCAATGATTAATAAAACTGGATCCTAAGTATCAAAAACTAAAAGCCAGATGGAAGAGAAGAAGGAGAGGGAGGAGAAAGAGTCCAAGAAAATGAAGGCCTCTGTAGAAATGAAGAAGTCTTCAGGGTAAAAAATTCTCATAGTGTTTGTGGTTGGACAGTTCTCTTTTGACATACATACATGTCCTTGCTACAAGTTAATATTAAATTCTTATAACTTGTCATTACTGAAAAGATAGGTTCTCTCTTAACCTGTACTTATGCACTAGATCGAGTTCTAGTGTCACGAGCAGTGTAACATAGTGGAAAGTCAGTGGTCAATGGTCTCTTGTTCTAATTCCAGCTCCGTGACTTCCTAGATGTGTGTGGTTAGCATTTGGGCAAATTATTTAAGTTCTCTGAGCTTTAATTTCCTTCTCTAGAAACTGGGGATAAAAATATAAATATGGCTGGATTGCTGTAAGAAGTAACAATTCTATATTTAAAGTAACTGACACTTTAAAATTTTAAAAACTCTTTGAAATCATTATTATTATTTTCTGATAAAGATTGTACACTTGTTTGTCATTGTAATGCCCTTTGCCTCAGGTGAGCTTAAAGAATTAATGATGCTGATGACCTAAACATTTGGCTAATATGATATCATCTTCTTGTTTCCCTACTCTCACTGATATGAAATAAGGCACTATAACAGGCGAACGAGAGGGTCATGGGCCCAATGCAGCAAATAAATAAGCTTTGTTTATTTACATAGTGATCATTAAAAATGTTAATTATAAATTAGTTGATGACATTAAAGAAACAGAAGATTTAATTCTAAACATCTAGATCTCTAGCTTTTGAAAAATCGGAAAATCTGGCAATATTTCCTCAGCAATCATGCTTGGTAGCCATCAGCTGGAACTGAAAAGCAACTGTTGGCCTCTTTATATAGGACATGCTCTCTCCAATTTGCCACTGTCTTCGTCTGATCTGTTTCATTCATTTAAGTTAGGTAAATGACCCCTATAGTCATTCGAGTTTGAGACCCTTACTTGGTAGGGGAAAATACATATTCGGAGAAATTGAAAGAGATAATTAGACAACGAAATTGCTTCTTTGAAACTACGGCCCAGTTTTAACTTGAGTTTGGACACACAAGAGGAACTTTGGTGGAAATACAACGGGGGATATGTTTTAAGAGGAACTGAAGAGTTCCAAAACAATAGGTAAAGAGATGAGTACTGTCTATCAATTCAAATTATTCTCTGTGTACCTGCACCCCTACACTCACATCCCATGTTAGAGGGAAGATTGTTTATAGAAAGAGGGAAATACTAAAAGAGCTGCAGGGCAGGCAGTTGGCTGTTTTGATGTCATTAATCTTGGCAGCAACAGAGGCTAATGCCCTTAGTACAGATGACAGCACTTTGACAACTATCATGACCACCCTTGAGGCAGACACCAGCCAAAACCAGGAGAGTGTGTGACCTCTTTGCGGGCACCAGAAGTTGCAGAGCCTTCAATGAGCCTTGTCAGCAATAGCTTTCGACATTTTCAGCAGTCACCATAAACAAGAGAGGAAGAAGAAAATGGCAGATGGGATAGAAGAGTCAATGGGTTTGCACTTGGCACACACATACGAGACATATTCTGAACACTTTCAGAATTATTTGGGCTGAATTTGAGAGCTAGATTCCATTCTGGGTGGGGACCAGAGCTAGAGAAATGCTATTTGGCGATTATGACTGAGACTCTTGGCTTACCCACAGGATGGGATACAAAATTAAGAGGCAGTTCAGCAAATTTTATCAGTTGTTTTCCTAACTTATCAGTTGATACCAATCTGCTTTGTTTTTAAAATAGCCATTCCTCATTAAAAATACTTAAGCGTATCAAGCAGAGAATTCAGATTTGCAGTGCCTTATGGTCCATCCTAGATTGTCAACACACTGAAGATTTTCCCTTTCCGTTACTGGCAAAGGGCACCACTTGCATTTTGGTCAGGTTCAACAGTAAACACTTCCTTTTTCTTCCAGTTCTTTTCTTAGTTTGTTGGAAAGTAAAAATAGAAAAAAGTTCGAGTTCCACTGCTTTGTAGAAAATATGCTTGTTGACATTCTTGAGTTTCCTTCTAAAGAAGTCTCTTTGACATGAGTGTGCCTAATTTATTGTGATCAGCGCCCAGGGAAATTCTAGTAAAAAGAATAACTAAAGGGTAAAAACAGCTTCACAAGCTGTGTAAACGGTATATGGAAATTCCTTGTACTATCTTTGCAACTCTTCTGTAAATCTAAAACTATTTCAAAATAAGTTTTTAAAACTTCAGTTACTTCTGGTTTATGTTAGCAAGGATAACATTTTCAGCAATGGAGAGCCTGAAGAAGTTGGTTAAAAATTAAGAAGTTTTTCTCAAAGCAATATTTAGATGGTATATTTCCATTGTCTTAACATTTATCTATGATTATCTCTGAACATTACAACTTAAACTGTATTACAAATCAACCTTTGAGACACCATCATAAAGCACACTCCCTGTGGTTGATGATTTTAACAATAATTCAACCCTCAATTGTATCCACCTGAGTTCTCCCAGAGGCAGTAGAGAAACTTTTGTTTCAGAATATTTAGAAAAACCTTACACAGAAATTTTCCCTTTGAATTCTTGGCAGATACCACCATATTTTGAAAGGAAATACTGGAGGGGTTTACATCTGTCTAACACTGGAGCCAAGGATGCATTCCTCCTTGTAGCAAAGTATGCCAATTTCTAATCTACCAAGGCACAGGGCAAAGCTTGAAAGGGCCAAAAACTGAGATTTAGAAAAGACTGAAGCTAGAGAAAACTGCTCAATAGAGCTCATGATTTTAAAAGTTGCTGATCTAGGAATAGCTCTAAGGATATCCTGAAATTTCTTTAGATTTCTTTCGTGATGATGATAATGATGATGATGATGACAGACAAATTTGAACCCTTAAGTCTTAAGGAATAGGCATTGTGCTAATGGTTTCAACTATATTATCTCAGTTCTTGAGACAAGCCTATAAAGTAGGTAATGTTTATTACTCCTATTTTATCTAGTAAGAAATTGAGTCAATAATAATTTGCTTCATGACACATATGTGCAAGAATGCCAAATCATTTTCTGAAATCAAATTAAATCTGGTTCAGAATCCCTATTCACGTGGTCAATTTTGGGGTCCACTGAGGCTAAAGTGGAGCCAGGAAAGGAGAGGAAACTTCATCCATCATGATGATATCTATCACTGTCATTGCTCTTTCTGCTTCAGTAGGGCTTTGTCCATGGTCCTTGGCCAGTTGTTGGTTACTGCAGGCCCAGGGTGATTCTCTGTTGACCATAGGCTCCTATCGAGATCTTCTCAGCATATTGCCAGGTTTAGCAAAGAAAAATACAGCACTCCTGGTTAAATCTGAATTTCAGATAAACAATAAATACTTTTAAGCATAGGTATGCCCCATTCAATATTTGGAACAATTATTTGTTGTTTATCTGAAATTGAAATTTAACTGTTTTGTTTTGTTTTTTAATCAGGTAACCCTACCAGCAGCCATCAAGGCCAAAGTGCTTAGTTTCCAGGCTCCTCATTTATCTCATAGCCCCTTCCCATCAGAGGGACAGATACAGGCAGGGCTATGTGATTCTGAGAACAACCCGGTTGTATCCACAGTACTCTGTTCCAACTGGCACTGGCCATGAGGAGATCAAAGGCCTGGCCAATACTGACTCGCCTGCTGAGTGCTGAAAACACATCAAGTAGCAACAGAAAGGAAATCTCTTTGTGGAAACCCAGTGTCAAGGGGTTAACTCTGTGAGCCTAGAGTGGCCATGTGGCAGAGAAGGCAGAGGGTCCTGTCTGAACCTGATTCAAGTCCACTCCCCTAAGGACTCTCTGCTAGTGGCTCCCAGACTAGGAACATTCAAAGTGTCACCTCACCCTCCTCCCTGGCCTTCTCATCTGGAAGCCCAGCCCTACAAACGCACTTGCTTAAGACCTCAGTAGGCCCCTTAAAGTAATAACTCAAAACAAAACATTTTTACTACTACATGAGTAGACTTGCAGATATTTTTAGTATTTGGCTTTCATCACTTCTATTATCCATGTGTTCTTTTAGCATTCCTTTAAAAAGACTTTCCCTTCACATTGAAATCAGCCCAACAGAAAGTGCTTATATCCAAGATATAATACATAATCCCATCAGAAAGATCTAATGAAGAGAAGAAAAAAAAAAAAGAATTCCCCTCAAATTGTTCTTATGTTGGTGCTCCAAGACCATGATGATTCTATCCCTAAATCAATACATGGACACCAAGACTAACCTGCAAGGGGCCAATAGTATCACAATAAGAATTACCTTTGCTTACGCATCTATAAAGAGAAGTCCCAAATCTCAAAGTAAATCATGATAATGATGCCTTAAATAAAACTTGGTTTCTTAAATATTGATAAATATGCTGATTATATAGCTCTACATACAAGAAAAATATTATAGCCAGTCTCTCCTTAAGACATACAAGATCATGGGGTAATGAATTTGTTAATCTAGTTGTATAAATTTTCTTAGCCAAAATAGAAAACTTTGCAACCATCTAGTCATACCAACTAGTTGCAAAAAAAAAAAAAAAAAAAAGATCCAAGCAAACATAATTTATTGTATTCAAGACCTCTGTCACCAAGTACTTGTTTCAGTATCTCCTGGAATAGATTTTTTTAACATTCATAAAAAAAAAAAATGTGGCCAATAGTAATGAAATATCCTTCCCTTGTAAGAGAAAAAAAATCAATCTTCTAATTTGTCTCTTTTATCTTATTATTTTTGGCCTTTATGGTTGGAGAACAAGGACAGATAAGAGGAGGCAATTGAGCGTGTAATGAATATATTGTGCATTTATAGGTTCTCGTTGAACCAGGTGGTGGTGACCATTCATGTAAAAGTAATAGGACACTTGTGCTGGATTTCTTATCAGAGTTGGTCATTCCAGGCATTATCTATCCTTGCTATTCTGTTCCAGGTTCCAAATGGCAACTCAAAACAAAATACTAGAAAGTAAATTAGAAGGCAACATTTGGAAAAGCTGAGAAAATCTGCTATTAAAAGTTTATCACATGTTTTTTCTTAGCCTTTCCCTCTCTTCAGCCATGAAGGGCTCTCTAAATGAAGTCCATTATTTACTATCGATTGCAAAACGATTGCTAAAATTATTAATGAAGTAAAGAAAAGCGTTGGAGAGATGGAAGGAATTGGAAAAACACTTTGACAATTTATATACCATAAATCTTCCCAATTTATCTCTAAGCCAAAACCATTTATGAACTTTCTGAACCAAATTTCTAACTGTTGATCCTCATGCTTCATGATAATCAAACAAAATTTAGAAGGACACCTCTGTTAATCATTTCCATGTACAGTTTTATAATTCATTGATTCGATAATTTTACCATATTCAGTCACATCATGATCATTTAGTATAATAAAGGAATCAAAACCTGAGATATTAGTCTCAAATTATATTTATTGATTTAAAATCTGTGATGGAAAAAAAAGTCTAGGCATTATACTAAGCATTTAACATTTGAAAATAAATCATGATTACTGTTATTATTTTCAAACCAACTAAAACCAAGCTGATTAGTTTCTTTCAAAAATAAGTATGTTTCCAACTAATGGTGACCTGAGAAAATAAATTTAGCCTCTGCATATTTTTGCCAATTTTCTGCCAAAGTTTACCAAATTAAAAGCGATTTTTCAATTTTTTTAAAGTTCTGGAGCACTTATTTTAAAAATGTACACAGGACACCAAAGTATCAAGTAAGTAAAGCAAGCCCTTGTTATTGAAATGGGGAAGTGGAGCAGAGCAGACGCTGGTGGTGCCCATCTACCATCTTCGCAGCCTCCCTGCAGGTCCCTCAGATGGTTTCCACGCACAC
>NW_011889120.1:1445481-1449691 GCF_000151845.1 Pteropus vampyrus
ACCCCAGATAGCCCCTAGGAACCTTTTGCACTTTGAAAATCAGAGGTGCTCTAGATCACATCCTTCATTTTACAAGTGGATCAGGCCTGCTGCCACCAGCATCTGCTATGTTCACAGCACAGGCCAAGCATAGTACGCAACCTCGCTTTTCAGTGGGCAAGTGCACCCTCCTCAAGTTCCATCACTTCTCTGGAGTTAAAGGGCATCCTACATGCCCCAGCTACCTCCACTGACAGGACAGAACAGGCCAAGAAATTAACTGGGACATTTCTGACCTTAAAGAAACCCAGGCATCTGCCTCTTAACAGCAGCAATCCATTTGAGTTTCCCGTTATCCATTCTAGGGGTTTCCCATTGTTTTAAATGAGAAAATATGTACCATGTTACATCTCAACCTAAAATCCCCAACGAATTTCTTAAAGAATACTTGAAACACAATAAACTGCGCACACACGCGCACGCACGTGCACACACACACACACACGCACTAGGATGTACAATGTTTATATCCTTGTTTTATGATCAACAATTCATATAGTTAACGTGGAGCTTCTTTGCTATAACACTGATATCCCTCTTAGCACAGGCAATGCAAAGCAAGCACATCTCGTTTCTTGACACTTTGGTGCAGATTTCTAAACTTCTACACGATTCCAACATTCTACCAGTTTTCTGGTACCCAACTTAGGTTGCACATTAGAATAACAAAAGCATTTCTTCTACTCTCTAATTTGTGGAAGTCCCTTCCACAAGATTCTCCGTGATCGATATCCTATTGTCACCTTTGGCTCAACTGTCCCAGTCCTGGGTAAGATGGACAGCATCAGCACCTCAGGGGTGGGGGTAGGAGGCATTATTCCAGGACATCGTTCTTGCTGATTCTATCCTAGCACACGATCTAACTTGTATAGCCCTTGGATCCTCCGTCAATCCCTGACATGGTCATGTGGGACATAAAACACAAATGTTACTTCATTTTGTGCTACATACCATCAAACCTCACCTGCCTTTTCGGGATAAAAGAGCTTTCATCCTGAAGTTCCTGATGTCTCCAGTGATTACTGCAGTCAAAGGCAACACTGGACCACCTTAAGCCTAAAGCTACTAAGAGCCCTGAGCTGTATCCCACATTCAAATTCTTAATTGTATAATCATGAGGAAGGAGAAAAATAAGGGAAAAGGCAATGAATGAGCAAGGAGTACAAGAACATGTTTTCCCAAGTTGAGAATGAGTTAGAACCCTGTAATATTTAAGTTTATGATTCAAATAAAGTATTTAGTGCTCAATTTTATTTCTTGCTGACATATTCCACCTCTTCAACCTAAGGATAAGAGCTGGAAAAGCTTTTTCAGATGTCAATTGCCTATACAAAACAACATTCTGATAAATAGTAAAGTATATATTAATTAGAAACACATGGGGATTAATTTCCCTAAAAATAACTGTAGTATTGAAACTTGAGAGTAAAGAGAAGTATTTGGCAAAACATTCTTGAGTTGGGCTGAATATACAAGATTTATTAAGGTAGATGCATTTATTCAAATTTAAAAATATGGCTATATATATTTTTTGTTTCTAGTCAGTGAGTCAACTCAGCAATAAAATCTTTAGTAAGAATATAATTTTAATTTATTTGTACATGTCATTTGACTCAGGTTCCTTTTTTAAAAAAAAGGCAAGAAAGGATGCGGGGAAAAGGGTGGGGAAAAAGAATTAAACAACAAGAAAGGTTTTATTTCTTTAAAAAAAGATTTGAAACACGGATGGCAAAATAATAACATCTATGAAATCTGGCTGATAAGTATGTGTGTGTATATTTTATTATGTTTTACATTTGGGAAAAAGCACACGTTTTTGGTAAAAGTATGCAAGCAACATGTAACGGTAAATAAGAACATGGGATTTGGTTTGAGACATCTGGTTCTGTTGTTTACCAGTTCCACAACCTTGGCAATCTCTTTAAATTTCAGTTTCCTATTCTATAAAATATGGAAGTTATATAAACTCATACCCATCTGGAGGCTGAATATTATCTATTATTTGGAGAAAAGTTATGGAGTATATGTCTTAGGTCAGGTTCCCTTGGAAACAAGACTGAGACAAAGATTTGTATGGGACTTTCACTGGGAAGTGCTCTAAGAAACACCACCAGTGAGAGCATCAAAGAAGTCGGTTGGGCAGAGGGAGATGTTGAGCTGCTGCTGTTCTAACAGAAGCCTCAGCTGACCCCATGAGGGTAACGTTAGAGCTGATAATTCTAGAGTTATCTAGGATCGCGGTAAGGGGCCCACACTTTTGTACCTAACATCAAACTCTAAATCACTGGATGAAGGCTACCCCTAGGGAAAGGATATAACCCTGGGTGAGGCGGTGCTCTTCAGCCAAGGACAACGCCAAGAGAGGAAGTAAGATGAGGACCGCCAGTAACCAACACCCCAACGAGCTAAGGAATGACGGCCTCCACCCTGAAGGGAGGATATGTGTTAAGCACAACGTCCACTACAGTCAGTAACTGGGCCCCATCCTCAGCATGGAAGGGACGTGGTGCAGAGGTAGAAGGACAAAGAGCCAAGGGATTAAAGGGAAAGGGAGTTAGGTCCCTGGGCCCTATGTGGAATGGGAGGGGGTCTGAAAGCCTGCAAGAGAAGGTGAACTGTGACAGGATCAGAGCCTTCAGTAAGTCAGACTCTTCGCATTCTCTGTATCTATAGTACGTCCCGACCATTCTGTAGTATAGAATTTATGTGTAAATTCCAGCCAATCACTGCTTGGGCCAGAGAGGTTAAGAGGGAAGTGGCATGCATGTATAGCATCAGTGTACTAGTGTGAACAGGAAGCCAAACCAAAGAACCCAAAAAGAAGGTGAAATTCAGGTGAACTAAGGCCACAGCCATACCAGGGAGACTCACCTTCCAGAGCTAAACCTTGGAGTCCTGGATTGTTTTAACAAAGAGGGGGATGTTTCCTTATAGTGCCCCTCAGAAAGAATGGAGTACTTTTTTTTTTTTACCACTTTGAAACATTCATCCTTTCGAGAAAGATAAATTTAAAATTTAACACTATATTATATTTAGCTAAAACTCTTCTCTAAAGTCAAGGCAGCTTTCCCACAGCAGACTGTGATATCAAAGTCAGATAGCATGGCTTTCCCACAGGAATAGCTTGTACATGAAATTCAGAAATCACATTCAATTAGGTTCTTAAACACCGTATTTGAACCTACCGTGAGCCCAAGCGGCAGGAAAGGGGGACTGAGAATAGTGAAATAGTGCCCAGCCGGTTGTGCCAGTGGGCAACTGAGCTTAATCCCACTGGGATCCACTGAGGAGCTATGCAGAACACATTTCAAACTAGTCTGTATGGGAAATGGAAGAGAGCAGTATTTACCCACTGGCTTCTTCCCCTATTGTCAAGGGCGCCCTAGGGATTAAATCCCCTGAACTTCCTAGCTGTACAGATTCACTTGCTGTAGGGTCACATGTGCCGAACGCTGGTTGCCACAGCAATGGCTGAAGAAAAGGTGAGCTAAGAGGATGGGGGAGATTCACAAGAGGTGTGCAAAATATCATCCAAAAGCCATCAGAAGCCAGTGTTTTAGAAACTCATATGAATACTCCAATAGGGAACTCGATCTAGGCTTAGTACGATGCCATCTTAGATAACTCCTTTCTTTAAAAAAGCGTCAACAATGATATAGCTCCAATTTTAATAGAAAAAAAATATGAGACAATTTATCAAAGTTGAATTTAACTCTTCCCTAAATGCCCCTATCTACTACCATTATTCCACTTAATAGTCACATCAAACTGAAGTTCAAATCAGATCAGAAAGTAAAAAGAATATAAAACACATACTCAAAATCTCTCTGCATAAAAAAAAAAAAATAACTCCTGTTAACATTTCGGCCTCTTCTTCCACTCTTTGTCTAGATATGTTTACATGGTTGAGATGATTATGTGTTTGTACACGTTTTTGTAGTTGATCTAAATTTCAAGACTTAAAGTTCTTAACTTTTGGTCACATCAAACACACTGCTTACTTTTCCTTCCGAACTGCCCCTCCCCATATCGCCTGTCTTGAGTGTTCTCTCCCCTACAGCAATCTACACTGTTTTAGACTCCTACCCCACTTTCAAGACCCAGAGAAACTACAACTTCTTTTATTCTAATCATAGGACACACAAGAGTGCTATACACATACTTCATGTAG
>NW_011889120.1:1451021-1469246 GCF_000151845.1 Pteropus vampyrus
GTCTGGAGGCACCAAATTATTGAGTGACCACTGCCATTCAATAGCATGCACTCTGAAGGTACGTGGCTGCCTCAATAAACCACATCCACTCTTGCTCTTCTGGAGCCAATGTCACTTGGGGGTGGAAATGAGACACAGATGGCTCTGATGCTCTGCTATTTCCATGTTATCTGGCACTTTTCTGAAACACACAAACCTCTGTGGGGACAGATTTAGCCAATTCCTGTGTAAACCATTTCTTATCTGTCATGGAAGTCATTTGGGCCTGGTCAACCTTGTATGAGAACAGCCCTGCAGTTCAGTTGGGAATATCCAACTGAAAGCATATGTTATACTTTTAATTCTTCCTATAGAGATCCATGACCAGCAACACGCTAATGGCTTTTTCTCCAAATCTGAGTTTTCAGGAAAAAACAGATTCAGAATTCTAGGGGGTCTCTGCTTTGGTCGCCCTACTGGTTTTGCCAAAAGGTCAAGTAGACCTGACTGATATCTACTTAGACCTCTGAAGTCATGGTGTACGTATATGTACATACACTCTGTTTTAATGTTTTCTAGAGCAGGTGACATGTTCTACCACCCACTCAAATTTATGTCCTCTCAACATAGCTCAGTGATAGCAGCCAAGAGCTCCCCAAGGGGGGTTCAAGTTCTCCAGAATTCGGAATCACACATGTTTTAAGGTGGGTACTGTTGAAGCTATTAATTTATTCCAATTGGTATTATTTTATGTTTCTCCTATCCACAGAATTCCAATGAAGGTAACGGAGCCTGTCAGCTCTTGAATATTTTTTTTTCATTTAATGTTCTACTCTCTGCACTAGAGATGATCCAACACTATGATTACATTGTGTTACACCATTATCTCTACCTCTCCATTAATTAAAAATTATTGAGGTGGTGATGGACTTACCTACCGGAGAGCAGTTTGTGCCCTCTAACTCTCAAAAAATGTTCTGCCACTAAGAGGCAAGTTTTCATGACCCTGCAATGAAATGATAAAGGGCACTGCAAACTTTCCCAATTAAAGGCAAAGTGAGGCTGCCTAGCCTCTACCGTTGGGATAATGAAAATGACATTTGCCAAATCAATTACTTGTGCTGTGTACCCAGGCCAGAGTGACCTGGTTCTCAACTCTGATCGAGTCATTTCTGCAACTGGCAAAACCTCGCAGAAGATGACAGCAATATGTCCTTTCTTTCCAACTTGTAGATGTATTTGCTAAAAATCCAGTTTCTTTCTTAAATTTAGGCTAGTAAATCCTAAGCCAGTAACTCCTGGGCAGAGAGAAAAATGTGTATTTTCAAAGTTTTCCGTGAATACTTGGAATCATCACTACATAAACCACATAAAATTGCTGGTTTTATAAGTAAAAAAAAAAAAAAAAAGTATTTGAATCTTGGCAATTACATGTGGTTCAATTATGCTCCCATCACAGAAGACTGACTATTCCACTCAACATGCAGGGAAGTATTATGAGAATAGATTATTTCTTGATTTAAAAAAAATAAGGATTATAGTGATGGGTCTTATTCCAAGTCCCATGTTTTAAATGCCTTAAATATTTCTTCCAAAAAAAGGTACTGGGAAAAGGGGATGCTTTTTGAAGAAGAAAGTACAGAGAGTCATCATAATCTAGATATTATAGAATGGCAAATCCCTAGGTAGAAGTTTTTTTCAACAGTAATATGTTCATTTTATAGATAGTTTAGGTTATTATGTCTTATCGGACATGTATTTTGGCCTTACAAAATGGATTAAAATTACTTCATGCTACATTACATATATAAGTATTGGCTCAATACAGCCCATATGCACATTTTCTCCTCATAGAAAGAGTGATTTTAATCATTTAGACTTGGTACATCTTTAGGTGGGGCAGGTATTTGCCAGTTACCCACAGTCCCTACCACTCCCTATTGCCCCCTATGTAGCTGCTTTACATATTTGTTAAATGGATGACCCATGAAGGTATCTGAATTTGAAATCCCTGCTATTCATAGTGATACACAAATTGTGTAGCAACTATTGATTAATCAAGTGTAGGAACACTTGATTAAAGTGCTGGTGCCAGTTACTTGGCCAAGGAAAATATGAAGAGTTTTGCTTCAAACAGCAGGCTCCTCTACTGTATAACCAACTGACTCAACTTGAAAATAATTAGTTTTACACTGAGCTTTTTATAAACACAACTATTACATGAAATACTCGCAAAATTTATCAAGAGAAGTATGAGAGTGAGAAGTGACGTGATGCCAAAAACACCTGAAAGACAAAAGCATTTAGAAAATAAGCTGACTTGCAACAGAATACAAGGGAATCAGACTTCAGAAGGAATGGGTTGACAATGCGTGCATGCGTGTGTGTAACAAAAGATTGCCATTTGTCTGTTTATAGTAGGAAAAAGCAACTTTCTCATATGATTATCAAATCCACAAACTATGCCATTTCTTCAGACATCAGCATGGCTAAAGTTATTTTGGCCAGATGAGTCCAGTCGTATAGGAAATGTGCAAGATGCCATTCCTTGAGGTTCAGGTGATCTTATTACTATTTTCGGTTTGTTGCAAGGTACAAAGTGATTTTCCCCCTAACTGCAAAACATGATGCACACGTTAATTTATAAGTGAGGCAGGACAAAATGGCAGTTTTGCCTCCACAATGAAGAAGGTTTTCGAGTTAGATAACCGAGTTTGGGCCCCAGCTCTGCTGCTTACAAGCTACTAGTGCTCAACAGAAGACTCACTGTCCAATTCTTCCCAAGCCCCACATCTGGACTACATTCCTCAGCATCCTTCACAGTCCCACGTAGCCCTGTGACCGAGTTCCAGAATAAAGAGATGTGTGCCATTCCAGGCCCAGCCCATAAAAATCTTCCAAGTGCAATTCTCCATGTTCTTTCACCATCTGCCTCTATGAAGAGTGGACTGGACTCTGAAGACCCAGAGGAGGGTGGAGAGAAGAGGCAAGGAATCCTGAAGAGGAATCCAGCAGAAGTCCACTTACCTCATTCCCCACATCCCCACTAACCTACGTGGGACTTCATGTGAACAAGAAAGGAACTTTAAAATCACAGATGTATTACTTTCTGGCCTATACTGACAAATTTCACTGAACTTCTTTAAACTCAGCATGGTCATCAACAAACTGAGATTAACAGTGCACCTAATTCAGAGGTTTAGGGTGAGGATTTACTAAGAAAATGTATACTACTGAGCACAAAACTTGGCACACTGAATAATCAATAAAGATTACCTATTAGAATGGTTCAAGATGCATGTCAGCTATTACAACGTCAGATGAATTACAAAAAAAATTTTTAAATGACATCATTTCTGCTTGGTAATATCTGTCTATATTTGGTCACATGCAGAAAGCAGTCCTTACATTTAGCCAATTCTAATACCCTACATACTGCTTAAGTACTCCTTTGAAGATCTGGAGTCCCACAGGGCTGGGATTAATGTTGAACTGGATAAGCCACCATTACAACAGCTGCTTGAACTACCAGAGTGTACCCAATCGCCCTCTAAATTGAAAACTCTGAGAAATCACTATTAGGCATTATATCCTCAAGCACAAAAACTTCCACAAGCTTCAAACCCCAATGGAATCAAAAGAACACCAGGCTTGCCCTGAGACTGCACCAACTGGAAAGGATGCTGCCTCTGCTCTCATCATCAATTACAGAGTATTAAGGTCCCACAGGGTGCAGTACTTAATAAATGGCCTTGCTTAAGAGATGTTAACTAATTACACCCAGAGAATCCCCATCCACCCAAGGCAAGTAACACAATATGCCAGGTGGGGAAGTCTGCATTGCTCATTTAGATTATTTGAATGCTTCTGCGTGTCCTTGAGGTAGGATACTGAGGCAAAGGAAGACCTTTGCTACTTTGAAGGGCTTTCCTATTCTAATCCCTGAATCAGGAACCTGTATGCCTTGACTCTAAAACCTCTTATCACCAGGCTCTAAAATTGGTTTTTAGAGACTGGAAATCAGGTTAAATTCTCAAAGAGGAGGGAAATAGGTAAAACCCCAACTTGAATTGGTTCTCAGCTCAGCTTCTTCTGACCTCTCAGGTAATGGGCTATCACTGTGGCTAAAGCATAGAGCACAAAAGAATAAATTTTATTTTGTCACAGAGTTCTGCTCATCATAAGAGAGAACATAAAGAGGATGTTTTTAGCTTCTATGGGGTAGCAGGATCACAGATTTTTTTGAGAACTTGATCAAAGCTAGGAATCCTCTTCCCCCACCAAAAAAAAATCACGGAGATTACAGACCCTTCTATTCTCATCTGTAACTCAGCAACAGTGGTTCTCACACGAGCATGAATGTGCATGAGAATCCCCGGAGGGCTTCCTGGAACAGAGGGCTGGGACCCACCTCCAGAGTTTCCCATTCATTGAGTGGGTGGAGCTGGAAAATTTGCATCTCTAACAAGTTCTCAGTGCTACCAATTCTGCTGTCCTGGGAACTACGGGCTGAGAACAATTTCTCTAGGGCTGAACAAATCCAGGTTGAAAACATCTGCACCAAGGAGCCCGCTTGAGAGAATTTCAAATGCTGGGAGCAGAGTCTCATCAACAGGTAAGTGAAAGGGCAGAAGATAAAAGTACCAACTCTCAGCACCACTGAGCTGTGATCTGACCTCCAGAGCACACTCACCTGAGAGCTGGTGAAATCTTCTGTGTCTTCTCCTTTGATTCCTGTTTCTCTTTCCCCTCCCCCACCCCACCTACCCAACCCCCCACCTCCACCTTTCTTTTCCCCTTTGTTTCAGGGCCTTCATGTTGATGGATCCTTCTCCTTCCCCATCCGTCCCAGTGTGTGTATATGTGCGTGCCTAGATGACCAAGTTTGCCTCTGTCCCTCCCTTACGGTCTCCAATTTCTCTCCCTCTACACATTATTATAATAGAAAACTATTTTCAGATTTTAAAATTTGTTGTAGCTATTCAATAAAGTTTTATGACACATATTCTTAATTTTGAAGCAAGTAAATGGAGTATTTTATATTTCTCTCTAAGGACATAAAATACTAAAGGCTCTTGACATTTTTGCTAGGATAACTCACATCTTGTTTAATGAGGAAAAATATTCCCACCTTTCTCTATCCAAGCACTATCCAGCAGAACTTTCTGCAATGGCAGAAATATTTTCTTTCTGCTTTATTCAAACCGGTAGCCATTGGCCACATGTGGCTGCTGAGTACTTAAAATATGGCTAGTGTGACTGAGGAAGTGATTTTAAATTTAAATAGCCATATGCTCATAGTGACTACCATATTGAACAATGCAGCTCTGTACTATCTACCTTGAACATTACATGAAGTATATTTGCAGGGTACAGATGCCTTTTCAAATCTCTCAAGCTATGCTAGATCACCTTGACATCAAAATAGAAATTAGAAATGCATCTATTTCTGTAACCCTTTCATGAATCTCATTTGCAATTACACAAGGAGGTTTTCTGATTTAACATACTACTACTACTTAATAATAATATAATTATAAATAAAGCCATGTCAAACGATGAAGAGATTTTTCTACCAGACACCTAGGAGCTGAAATCCTTTTCCCCAGGGAGTAATATAACCATCTGTGTGCATCTGTTGGACCAGCTCTGTTCCACTTGAACAGGAACTAGGATGTGGCAGCACGAACATTCCAGTCATTCATTAGTAGACACAGACAATCACTCTGAACCCCACTGGTCAGTAACCAGCGAGTCTTACTGCAGTCTCCAGACAGATGACCTCAATTCCTGTTTTGGCAATGCCTTGAATCTATCTCAAGGGATGTCAAAAATTCTAAGAACCTCTCAAATCAAAATTACTTTGAGCTCACTTTAATTACAATGTAAATAAATATATGCCACACAGCCCTTTTCAAGGTTGGTGTGAAAAATTAAGTGAACAGAAAACATGTTATAATTTCAAAAGAAAGGTAGAAACACTGTCCAGTCCCTCATTTAACTGCCCCCCAAGGCATCCAAACTGAAAAGGAAGAAGTAAAACTGTCACTATTTACAGATGAAACAATTTTATAGAAAAAAATCTAAAGACTCTACCTCCCCAAAAAAGAACTGTTAGAACTATAAATGAATTCGGTAAAGTTGCAGGATACAAAATCAGTATACAAACAACTGTTGCACTTTTATACACTAATAATGAACTATCAGAAAGAGAAACTAAGAAAACAGACCCATTTATAATTATATAAAAAAGAATAAAATATCCAGGAATGAATTTAAACAAGGAGGTGAAAGACCTGTACGAAGAAAACTATAGTAATCAACACAGTATGCTATTGGCATAAAAACAGACACACAGGTCAACAGACTAGAATAGAGAGCCCTGAAATAAACCCATGCATATATGATCAACATATTCAACAAAGATGCCAAGAATACACAGTGGGGAAAGGACAGTCATTTATATAATATAATATGGTTAATATGATATATACTACTGGGAAAAACAGATAGCCACATGCAAAAGAATGAAACTTGACCACTACCTTATGTCATATACAAAAACTAACTCAAAATGAATTAAAGACTTATACATAAGACCTAAAAACATAAAATTACTAGAAGTTTTGCTAAAGCGAAATAAGTTAGAGAAAGACAAATGCTGTACGATTCACCTACACGTGGAATCTAAACAAACAAACGAAAAACACAGGGTAATCTCCTTGACATCAGTCTTGGTGATTTTTTTTTGGATGTGACATCAAAAGCAGTGGCTACAAAAGCATAAACAAACAAGTAAGACTACGTCAAACTAAAAAACTGTTGCACAGCAAAGGGAACCATCAACAAAATGAAAAGACAACCTACTGAATGGGAGAAAATATTTGCAAATTATGTATCTGATAAGGAACTACAAAAGCATATAAAGAGCTCATACAATTCAATACCAAAAGAAACAAACAATCCAATTAAAAAATGGGCGGAGGATCTGAATAGACATTTTTCCAAAGAAGACATACAGATGGCCAACAGATACATGAAAAGATGCCCAACATCACTAATCATCAGGGAAATATGAACCAAAGCCACAATGAGATATCACCTCACACCTGTCAGAATGGCTGTCATCAAAAAGGCAAGAAGTAAGTGTTGGCAAGAGTGTGAAGAAAAGGGAACACTTGTGCACTGCTGGTGGGAATGTAAACTGCTGCAGCCACCAGGAAAAACAGTATGGAGGTGCCTCAAAAAGTTGAAAATAGAAACTACCATATGATCCAGCAATTCCACTTCTGGGTATTTATGCAAAGAAAACAAAAACACTAACTTGAAAACATATATGCACCCCCATGTTCAATGCAGCATTATTTTAGCCAAGACATGAAAGCAACACATGCATGCACACACAGAAATATTACCCAGACATAAAAAAGAAGGAAGTCTTGCCATTTACGATGACATAGATGGGCCTTGAGGATATTATGCTAAGTGAAATAAGTCAGACAAAAAAATACTCACTTATATGTAGAATCTAAAAATAGGAAAAAAAAGCTGATACAGAGAACATATTCATGGTTGCCAGAGGCAGGGAGTAGAAAATGGGCAAAGTGGATGAAGGTGGTCAAAAGGTACAAATGACAAGGTACAGAAGGTACAAATTTATAAAATAAATAAGTCCTACACATGCAATGTTCAGCATGCTGACTACAGTTAACACTGTACTGTATATTTGAAAGTTGCTAAGAGAGTAGATCTTAAAAGTTATTGGGACATGAAAAAGTATTTTGTAACTATGTATGATGACGAACGTTAACTGGCTTTTTGTGGTGCTCATTTTACTATATACATAAATATCAACTCATTATGCCATGTATCTGAAACTAATATAATATTATATGTCAATTTTACCTTAAATTTTTTAAATAAAAAAGAAAACTCAGATGCCGCAGCCTGATTCCTAGTCAAGTAGTTCTTTCTGTTCCTAGAGTTTTGAGCTGGCTTAGAAATGTGAAAATTAAATCCCGTTAGAGACTACATCTACCTGTGAAGGTCTTGAAATCCATGCTACGAAAATGGAAAACAAATCGGATCTTACTGTCTATCTTTAATTATTGTGCAATAACTCTGCCTTCAGCAAGGATTTGTACCATTGACCAATGTTCTTTGGGGGAAATCTGAGTTTTAACAATGCGTATGAGAACATTTATGTTTAAGATAAGACCTTATATTTGCATGGGACCTAAAAACTTATTGCTTTTATCTACACCGGCCTTCAGTCCTTACTACAACACTGGGAGGTGGGTATTACGGCCTCACTTTTACAGATGAGGGAATTTAGGCTCAAAAGGTCTCATTGATAGGGAAGTGATCTATTGAAACGAGTAGGTAGAAAAGAAATCTAAGTCTAATTTGCAGAAAAGTAGGCTTGGGTCATAGTACTGGAGAATCATATCAAACTCCTCCCTGTCTTAAACATAATACATTTTGAGAAGTGGAATTGCCATTTCACATTGAGTTAACCACATGGAACCCAGCCCAGGCTGTCCCAAGGCAGATTAATGAGTGCAGAATTTGAGAAAATGCCTTTGAGCCTTGTTGAAGTATATGTTATTTATGTGAAACTTTTACAGATTTTTTCTGAATCAAGGATTGGCACGTTGTATGAGCTTTATATGAAGACAGGGCTCTTTTCCTTGAAACCAGTCAGAAGCCTGAAACCTCATTAAATGTTTACCATAATAAATCACCTTAATATATCTCACTCTGCTAAGCTGTTATCCAATTAATGTAATGTAAGCGAAGTCTGTGAAAGGAGCCGAATTCAGTTTAAATCTATTAAGGAAATTTACTTACCCCTGAATTGACCTGTTTTGAATACTGAGCCATATTTTCAGGGACAGATTAAGAAACAGATTCCAGTCTGAATATAGCAGGCTTTTTCCTTTAAATTAAATCTATATGAGAAGCGTAGAACTTGTACAGTCTTTATTTGAAGTTACAACATAAAGTGATATTCTGTTGAACATTTTTTCGGGTAGCTATGGCAACAATGATTATCACCACATACTACCAACCAAAATAACACCTGCATGCACGTCTATTCTAAACCCTTAATTAAAGAGAAAAGCCCAATTCAAATTTCCAGTTGGTAAATTTGGAAAAAACTTCAACAAAATTTGGGGAAATCTATTTAGGTTTTCCTTCTGTGTTTGGTTCATGGAGGTTGTCTCCCCCACCACCGCCACTCCGCCTTTCAGAGCAACTTAAGTCTGACTACCTCTCCCTGCCCACATCAGAACCACCCACACCATTAGGTTTCTGGAGAAATAGAGGTTTTGGCATTTCCTTTTCTAGGGAGTTAATCAGTAATGAGAGCTCCAGGGACCAAAAGAAAAGTACTCCTTTCAAACAATGATCTATGTGCATGAGAATATTAGGTTTGTTTTTAGTTTCTCCGTTGGAAGAAAGGAGAAGGGTTGAGGGGAGGAAAATAGGAAAAGGTGAAGACTGAAGAGAAAGGAAGATAGGAAAAGGAAAACAAGAATATTGCACAAAGTAAACAAGAAAATGAGCCCATGATTAAAAATGGGGGCAAGCTGTTCAAATATGCAAGGGGAAGGCAAGCGAGAAAGCTTGCATGATCTATGGAAAGTAAAAGCAGGCTTTGTACAGGCTGAGATGGAAGGTTCTGTAGTAGACTGACTGCAGGAACTGGTTCCAGTTCTTCACTCCACCCTATTTCCATACCCTTTTGCTCCATACTTTTGCAATGCTCAACCACTCCAACTTGCTTTGGCTTGCTTCAGCCAATAGGATATCAGCATATATGATGCAAGCAGAGGCCTGACAAGTGTTTGTGCGAATCAGCTTGCTCGCTCCTGTCCTTTCCCACTGCTATGAGCACCTTCTTGGGTTTGCCTGCTGGTGAATGAAAGATGACACACGGAGAGCTGATGTGCTCCTGTCTCCCCAGCCAAGGCCATCTTAGATCAGCTGGCAGCTAGCATACTGAGAGATATCTGAGCAAGCCCATCCGGTATCAAGAAAGCTGTCTTAGTCAACTACCAGCTGATTATAGACATAAAGTGAGTCCTGCCTGGATCAGCTAAGTAAATGTATATTTTATGTCACTAAGGACATTTGTTAGATACAATTACTGTAGCAACAGATAACTGATAAAGACACATACCCTGCTAATCAAGGACTTTCATCCTATCCCCATTATATTAATGCTTTCTAGCACATAATCTTATAAATAGGAATCAAAAGTTCATAGAAGAAAATGAAATGTTGAATGATTCTAAAATAAATGCAGAAAATGCAAACTTTTGAACATTGTAGTTGTCATCAGCCACCAAAATAAAATCCAGGACATTCTCCGAGGTAAGGTCATTGGGATTCTAGAACCACATAAAACTTGGAAAGAATCCAGCCAATCCTGTTGGAAGATAAATTTGATTTAAGTAATTAAAAGGATACAAGCAACCTTTATTCATAGTCACTAACCTGCACCAACTAATGGACTGAAGAGTTTGCAAATTCCCAGGTGCCCTCTTAATTGCAGCTGAATAGCTGTAACAATAAAATCAGTTTTCTACAACTGTGGGCTTGAGGGTAAACAGATAGGTGATCCCTGGTGAACCTGTGCTGCCAACTGCAAGAACAGAGGGTAACAGCTGCAATCAACACCACACTCCCTAGCTTACCATGAAAATAACAAATGAACTGTCACTGGAACAAAAAAATACCTTGAAAATATATGTAGAAGAGCACTGCATTCGCCTTCTGAAAACTGCACTGTACAAAGAAAAACCTAACTGGAAAATGGACAATGCAAGCAATTAGGATGGAAATGTTTCTTTTCCTGTAAAGCTGGATTATGTTTTGTTTCAAATAAGAAATGCTTCTGTGGGGTCCTTAGAGGATCATTTGCAAAGGGGAGATCTGTGTATGAAGTGCATGAGATAATACTCTCTGAATCCCACACCATGTGTTTAATCAAAGACACTGTTAGGTATGCAGCTGAGTAAACCGAGTAAAATCATGTTGAAATAACAAAATGTATTCTTGATTGACTGCAGCAATCAGCGAACAGTGGCATGAACAATTCCTGAATCATTTTATTATGACCTTGGAATGCATTTTTTTTTTTGATTGACAATAACTGGAAAGGAGGGAAAAACGGCTTTGGAGAAGCCGAAGGATTGCAGTTTTATATTCTGATCCTTGTTCAATTCATATATGACCCCTGGGGCATCGAAGAAATCACCAGTATCTGTCCTGAGCAGTTGGAACCCCACTCTGTCTTATACTTTCCTTGAGTGAGTGGTACAGGAAGAAGATAATGGTTGCGCTTGCAAGGCCTTTTTTAATGTTATGAGGTGTAGGAAGACAGTTGATTCTGGCTCCTCGAACTTTCCTTCTTCCTCAGTTTTTAATGGTTTCCAGATGCTAGCAAGACAGTTCAGAGGATGTAAGGAAATCAGGGGAATCCAATGAAAAGCAGTAAAGCTTCAAACCTCTTGAGCTTTGTTCATTCTTCCATCCATCCATCAAACCCAATTCAAACACCCTGTGCCTGCCATGTGTTAAGTCCTGTGGAAACACTGATAAGCAAGTCCTGTGGCCTTCCTGGAGGAGATGCTAGACTAATGAGACGGGAGGGAGAGGGCAGGGGAAGAGGGAGGGGAGAGGAGAGAAGAGGAGGGATGAATATGAACACAAAAGTCTTAGCATGAATAATTGCTACCACAACATGGGCCTGGAATATTTCTTATCTGTTAGATTCCAGAAACTGTGCTAGGTATGGTGCCTTATTTGTTTAAAAAAAAAAAAAGGGTGGGCGTTTTGTTATATTTCCTTCATTCATATGAAATCTGAGATTTATAATGATAGATTTAGAAGCCTTTTCATGACAACTTGAACAATAAAATATACTTTGTATTTAGGCTTTGCTCTCTAAAACTAAGAAACTGTTTTAAAGTGTATGTTAGTAAACAAAATGAGTTGTGTTCTTTCCACCGGAAGTGTGACTTCAAGAATGTTGTATTTATTATACAGGCAGATTTCTAACCCAAAATTTAGTTTTTCACCGGTGAATAAATTTCATTTTATTTTTTGTCCTTGATTAGCAAGGCCAAGGAAACTTGCCACCAGCTAAGGAGACAGGACTCAAATACAGTGCATTTTCTTAAATGAGTTCTTTGGATTTATGGGTTGATTACATTAAACAGCCAGATAAGTGCATTTTGTCATCACTACCTGACTTTCCTGCTTCTTCACTGTGTAGAGAATAAATTCAAAGCTGACTTCTGAAAAGAAGCCAGTTGCAACATTTTCAAAAATATTCCCAAAACATACTCTAAACTATAAACAAAGTTAAGCCAAGGAAAAATTAGCAGGCCATATTTTACAGACTATAATTTATAGTGTTTACAATATTTCTCTGCTCAAAGTTCAAAATGAAGAGTAGTCAACTTAGGGATTTCATTTAATCCTTCAAACAATCCCATAAAGTAGAATTAAGCCTGTCTTACAAGTAAGGAAACTGAGTCCCTGAAAGGTTTAGAAGAAGGTTCTAAGTAGCCAAGACTGAACTGTAGGAGTGATAGAGTTCAAACCATTATTTTTCTAATATGTTACCTGTGATTAAATCATTTTCTGTTTGATTTGATAACTGAAATAATAGATTTTGTTGATGCTGTTGAACTAGCTACAAAACAACTGAATCTAGAGATTGACAAACTAAGAAAAGACATGTTGAATAAGTGATCTCACTACTTTTTACTGAAGCAGGAGATAATTCCCACCATGGAAAGGGAAAAAATGGAGAAAGCTCATCTCCTTGCAATCAAGTATCAGGGCAGGTTAAGATAAAATATCAAACCAAAATGGAAAGACAAGACAAAAAGAACAGTTTTTTATAAGTGGAAGAAACTTAACCTCAGATACAGCTAGCACTTTAAGACAAGGCATCAGTTAAATCTTTTTTTGTTGTTGTTTCTTTCTCCTGGAAAGAATGTATTGACCAAAAATAAAATACAGGTATATTTTTAAGATATTGTGGGTTCAGTTCCAGACCACAGCAGTAAAGCAAACATCTCAATAAAATGAGTCGTAATATTTTTGCTGGTGGTGGGTCTTGCCTTTAATTTGTAAAAACAACAACAACAACAACAACAACAACAAAAACACCACCTGTGAAGTGCAATAAAGCGAAGCACAATGAGGGATACCTGGATTTTTATGATTTTCAAGCATTTTTTAACGTGCTTTCATATACATTATCACATTTGATTTTCACAACTAATCTACCAAGTGAAATTTATTAATGTTCCCATTTGATGGATGAGGACACCAAGTTCCGATCAGATAAGCAACTTGTTGAAGCACACAAACCCTGATCAAAACATCACTCAATGCCAAGCTTTCTGATCTCAAATCTTCCCTTGGGAAAAGATACCGCTTCTCCCTCTTGCTTTGAGCCAAAGAGAAACAACTTCAAAATTAGCTGGCAAAAAAGAAAATGTAATTCTTAAGATGAATTATCCATAAGCTGAAGTCAGCTCCTGCGCAGATACATTTGGCATCAAGTTAGTGTTCAAGCCGATTTCTAAAAGGTAAATCTTTGATTTCTAAAAGGTAAATCTTTGATCAGAGTCTATGTATAAAAATCAGAGTTAAAAATAAAGAATTTGGGGGTTAATAATCAAGTGGGAAAAAAATACATCGTTGTATCTCAGAATATGTCTAATCCTTTTCTCTAAAACCCATTTTCTGCTTTCACATTGCTTGATGTTAGATTTAATAAAGTACCAGACATGCAGGAGATATTCAATGTGTCCACTGAGAATTGTTAGTATAAAAAGGCCTGCATTAGAATTTAATTATTATATTTAGACAAGGCTGTATCTGCCACCTATATTATTAGGCAAAATTCCTATGGTTTAGAATTATATAATACCATGATAAAACCTCAATTTCAGTAGCTTACAATAATAAAATTAGTTTTCTTGCCCATGGGTTTGTGGGTACTCTGCATTTCTTGACTAGGTTTGGCTGAGCCAGGCTAGACTCCAGGCATACTATCAAGTTCATGTGTGGAACATGTATCTTCAACATTCTGGGGCCAGAAGCTACTTGTGAAATGTTCTTCTCATGGTGGATGGCAGAATTTGCAAGAGACCAAACCAAATTACATGAGCACACTCATCCATCAACTAATAGTTCGCTATCCAAAGCAAGACACATGGCCAAGCCTCACATCAACAGAATGGTTAATAAACTGTTCCCTCTAGTGGGAGGTACCAAAAAGTAAGTGCAGAGATTTATAATTCTATTACAAAGATGGAGTAAAAACTTGGGAAATTAATTTCATCTACAATATGGGAAATTTTCTTATGTCAAAGTTGCATTAACTAAAGTTGTTAAATAACTTTGTTTCAAAAAAAAATATTTCAAAGTTTGTTGTTGGAGTGTTGGTGTGCAGTGTGAGAAAAGTACCCAGAAATGAGGTTAGAAAATTAGGGTCAGATTTTGGAAGATCTTGAGAACCATGCCACAACATTTAGCCTTTACCCAAGAATAACAGGGAGCTACTGAAGCCCCTTTGACTTCGTATTCTGAGATCCCAACACCACCCGTGGCCTCTAACTCATCACATTACCCCAGGGGTACATCCCTACCAAGTTTGTTTCATACTCTTTGCCCAGAGCTGGTGGGGCTTTCAGTACACTGGGAAGATAGTACCTACACAGCAAATTTTGCTGATTTATTTTAATTAGAATTAAAGTAGAAAATTGAAGTAAAAGGAATTTATCATTTAGTAATTAACATTTATTTTCATTAGATTTTAATGATTTAAAATGATTTATTTTAATTACGATTAAAGTAGTATAATTAAAGAAAAAAATGTTTTGAATGGAGTCTGCTCTGTTTCTATTGAGATCTTGCCTGAGAGAGGAGGATTTTCATTTTGTCTTTTTCCTTCCTTTTTATCTGCCCCAATTTTGCCTGTTCATTCCCTTTCTCATCTCACCATTGCCTGTTACGTAAAGAGGTCTCAGAACTAGTGTACTGTCATTTCTGCCCACATTCCATTGGTCAAAGACAATCATGTGGCAAAACCCAACATCAGGGAGGTGAAGAAATACATGCCAATAGTGGCAGGGAGAAGAGGGTAAATATTTTCTGAACAAGAATCTAAATCATCCCAACTCTCCTTTTCTCTAGTTAAGACTTTCCGGAGAAGACTCTTGGGTAGGATATATGCTTTTAACATGCCATTTTCTTGCTCGAGAACCACAATGGCTCTGCAGCACATATTTATTAACAGACCCAGCAGCCATGACTAATCCTCTTCTAGCCTGACATCTCCCTTAGAGGCTGGAAAGCCTTGACCTTCCCTCCCAGCTTTCTTTGCCCCTAGAGGCAGGCATGTGGCCCAGCACTGTCCAAGAAAACAAAACCAAAAGTCTGACAAAGGCTTTCTGAAAAGCTCTTGATCCCTTTAGAAAAGGACAGGTATTAGAGGAGAGCTGGCTGGCATCACCATTTCCCCCTTCTTCCCAACATGAATGTAGAAGTGCCTAGACCTATAGCAGCCGTATTATAAGGTGGTAAACATGAAAACAGAAAGTCAATAAGCTCAGGACTGGTTCCCTGATGGCATCATTGGGCATCTTATCATGTAAATAAAGTAAAACATCATTTGTGAAAGTCACTTTTTTTGTTCCTTGCAAATGAATACATACTGTACAGGCTTTCAGTTGTCTACTGAATAAACTCTAAACTCTTCTGCCTGGCTTTCCATATCCTTACTCATGTGCTCCCCATCTATCTACCCACGCTTTGCAAACGTGTTCCCCCAAATCAAGCCAGACTGCTCTCCTCAAATGTCCTTGTTCTTGGAATGCCCTCTCACTTCCCATTTGCCAATCCAATTATAATTCACCCTTCAATGCTAAGATAACATCCAACTTCTTCCATGAAATTTAACCCACAATGAACTCTTCCCTTTTCTGAGTCTCAGTCGAGAGTTGATCTAACAAGAACCCAGCTTAGCTCTTGTATTCTCAACATTGCTTAGGTGACTGTTTCTTAACATTTAAGAAGAGTGAGCATTTCTTATGGATGGATCCCAATGGTTCTAAATGGTACAGATCCTACAACACAGCACAAGACATGTTTATTGATTGTGAACAGGACATAGGCTGGTGTCCAAATAATTTTAGTCAGTTGTCTGGAAGTTAGAATATGTTTTACATAGAAAATCTAACCAACCTACTTATCTAGAGATGCAAAGAAAGGGTTGTCTCCTGTTCTTTCCTTTGCCCTAGACCAGCCCTAGGCAGTATTCATCCATTTGTCTATTCATCCACCAATTAAATAATTATCGGGCACTAATAATATATCATGGAGCAACTTACTTGGATGAGCTATTCTGACACATCTCCATCTCCCTTTCTACTACTTTCTAGAACACCAGCGTTTTTCTGCCATCTTAAGCTCCAGTTCAGATTTCCTCACCATCCAGATTGCTCCATATTGCCAAAGCGATCTGTACCCCCAACTCCACAGAGCCTGTTGTTTTTAGACAGCGATCTCAGTTACCTATTAGGAGAAGAGCAATCTCACTGTGCTGATGCACACCAGCTATGAATCACTGAGAGCCCATTATGGGTCCCATGTGTGCCTGCCTTTTTTGTTCACGTAAAATAATCTTTCAATTCTGAAGAATTTCACTTCACATACAAGTTGAGAAAGTTCAGACTATGTGGAAGATGTAGTCATCAGATAGCAAGTAAAATACCCCTCCTCTGAACCCAGGGCAAGTCAAGCATCTATTGTCCCTCAACTTCTGAACCTAAAATATCCTTTTAAAATAAATGTACTTAGGTATCATTGATATACAATAAATCTGCCCATATTTAAAGTGTACAATTTGAGAAATTCCGATGTGCATACTTTCATAAAATCATCAAGACAACGAACATTTCCATCATCTCTAGAAGTTTCCTGTCTGTAATTTACTGATCTCCTTTCTACCACTATAGCTTGCATTTCCTATATTTTTACATAAATGAAATCATACAGTATAGATGGATGGGTGAAGATATAGATTTTTTGGCTTCTTTCAATCAGCCTAGTCATTTTGATATCCATTCACCATGTTTTTAATGTATAAATAGCTCATTCCTTTATACTGCCGAGTATTATATTATTTTATATCATGCGTACATGCCATGTTGCTTCTTATCCATCACCTATTGGTGAATGTTTGGGTTTTTACTGGCAGCAAATAAAATTGCTAGGAATATTCATGTACAAGTCCTTGTATGGATATAATTTCACCTTTTTAAGGTAAATATCTAAGACTGAAATGGCTGGATTGTATGGGAACCTAGAAAATGTTTGAAAACTAAGGATTTTCTCAGTCATTTCCAAGGTACTAGCATCAGAGACCCTGTTAACAGGTAGAGAAGTGAGACACACTTAAACATGTATTTATAACTAGAGAATTGCTTATGGTTAGGGAACTTTTCTCCATGAGTATCTCACATTCTGGCGTGTCTCCTGAACAAAGACACCAACAGCTTTTGTTCCAGACTATCTTTTCAAGAACGTTTATATATCACAAAGCCAAGACTAGAGCGAGGCAAACGTGGCCCCTAGGGTTTCAAGTTGAAAGAGACACTCTCAGGGTTATGCAAGTGCAGAGTCAGCACCCGAAAGTGAGTACTCCCTTAACTGCTGCACCTTAGGCACCTCGCTTGCCTCACCCTAGCCCTGGACCTATACAGCAAACAGGCTTGGGATATAGAGATAGTGCCTCCCTCCAGAGCAGAGGGCAAATGTGTTGGTTCTCTAGAATAATAAAGGTAATATATTACCTCTCTGGGGCAAAGGCCGGGCAAGTTTGCTAACAGGCCCCCTTAAAAGAATGTGATTCATATGTTCAGAGCTCCTAATCTGGGATGCAAACCCACTGTGTGTGCGGCATCCACCCAGACCCAGCTCTATGTCACCTCCATGCAACTTGGGGGATCCGGTACAAATATGAAGCACATACTGACAACTGTACCATGAGTAAGGAAGTCCTTTGTCTCTGGCTGAGGAGCCTGCTATTTTTCAGCATCCATGAAACTGTGGCAGGCTCACTTATTAGCTTGCAAGCAGGGGAAAATCTCAGACCCTTCACAGTTTTTGACACCTACTCCCACAGAGTGATGCCAAATCCATTATCTTGAT
>NW_011889120.1:1469296-1477755 GCF_000151845.1 Pteropus vampyrus
GTGTTGGTTCTCTAGAATAATAAAGGTAATATATTACCTCTCTGGGGCAAAGGCCGGGCAAGTTTGCTTTCAGGCCCCCTTAAAAGAATGTGATTCATATGTTCAGAGCTCCTAATCTGGGATGCAAACCCACTGTGTGTGCAGCATCCACCCAGACCCAGCTCTATGTCACCTCCATGCAACTTGGGGGATCCGGTACAAATATGAAGCACATGCTGACAACTGTACCATGAGTAAGGAAGTCCTTTGTCTCTGGCTGAGGAGCCTGCTATTTTTCAGCATCCATGAAACTGTGGCAGACTCACTTATTAGCTTGCAAGCAGGGGAAAATCTCAGACCCTTCACAGTTTTTGACACCTACTCCCACAGAGTGATGCCAAATCCATTATCTTGATACCCAGCTAAGAGAGAGCTTTCGGGGAGTGCAGGCACCTGCTACATGCTCTTGGGCGAAAAGCTTGACAGAATTCATCCTAAGCCCTCTGTGTACTTCATTATTATACTCAATTATTTTTTCTTTCAGCAAGCATTTAGTAAACTCTTACTGTATGCCAAACACTGCTACACAGTGATAGAGAATAAATATGATTTCTGCCCTCTTGGATTCACAGCCTGATGGAGGGGGCAGACAAGCAAACAAAAAACTGTAATCTGAGGAGCTTATTGCTGCAACCAAGATGAGAAGTCAGGGGAGGCTTCAGAGAAGGTAGTGTTTGTGTTGAGTCACGAATGAACTGGCATTCACTGGAACTGAAGATAGGGGTTGGATGGAGAGAACAGGTATGTGCAAAGTCAAACGTACACGAGAGAGAAAGTTAACTTCAGGGAATGATGAGAGGATGACTGTGTCTAAATAAGAGTTTGTGTGTTAAGGAGAAGGCAAGAGAGGGAGGGGCCATGGGAGAAAGGGTGGAGTGTTGGGAGAAAAACTCTTAAGAGGTAGATATATGAGAAGGGTATGGGATGCAAAACTAACGAATTGGGGCTTTAAGTAAAATAGATGCTTCAAAGATTGTTTTCACTTGTTCATTTTGTTTTTTAAGCAGGGAAGCCATGGGATTTATGTTTATCACACTGAATTATGACCACTTGTATCTATAAAAACATCCCCTGCTAAGTTTGAGTTCCTTGTGGGACTGAAGAACTCGATCTTGTTCACCCCTGCTCTCCAGTTCCACTCCATGAAGAGTTGGCACTCAAAAAATGTTAGTTTAGTTCATTAATTAATTAATACATCTTGAATGAGTTACTCAGCTAATCTGTATGTATTCTGTACGTCAGATAACCCATATGTATTCTGTACCTCCGAAGGTCTCGTTTGTGAATAACTAGGACACAGAAATGAAAAATTGGAAAGTTTCAATGTTTTTGAACAAATTATAACTCCAAGTTATGTCTTACAATTTTTTCTCTCACTTTCCATTACTTTATTGATGAAATGGCATGTTTTTTAATCACTAGGTGCAGGATACTAATACAGTATCTCTAAAATAAATTTTATATTTTTTATTAAATATACTTATTTTAAATTTATAAGGTGCTATGTATTATTCATTGACAAGCCTTGGCTCATGATACAGATTATACATCACTTTTTCCAGGTATCATAAGTGGTCATTTAAATTGAAATAAAAGTTATATTTAACTGAACTCATAGCTGATAAATTATTCTGATTTCAAACTTATTTTCTGGCCACTTGTCTCTGCCAAATATTACAGATGAAAAATCTTTCATTAGGACACTTATAATATATACCAATATTTATTTCTCTTAAAATATTTTCTTAGGTCTAAAAACTGATATGTTAATAGATTGTGGAAAACTCTTGAGTGAAAATATATCCCTTATTCACAAGGAAGAATATACTATATGCATGTATATAGTCCACTGAAACATTACCAGGCTCTAAATTCACTTTGTTCTGCTTTTTTTCTTTCAGTTCAAAAGTCTTTGTTGAATGTACAGTTATAGAGAACTTCCTACTAGCCAAAATTATTTAAATGTATTATAATATTTTTAAAGCTCTTTGACATATACAATGTTGCCTGCAAAGACACAAACTAATAAAAGCAGAATCTTTCTAGAGGTGTTTTCTGTACTGATAAAAGCTTACATACATGTCCTAGAGGTGTTTTCTGTACTGATAAAAGCTTACATACATGTCCTACTGAAGGTGATCATGTTCACATGTAAGAACTATGTAACGTAAGAATTGATCATGGTAACCAATGAGCCAGGCTTCTTTTTTCCTAAGCTGCTTTTGCCAACTAGAAATATAAGCTTCAGCTTTTCTTCTCTTTCCAATTTCTCCTTGAAGCAATTGTAATTGCTTCTTTAAAATAATGCTACTATTATGTTGTGCCAACTCTCACCAATGTTAGTTATTACTGCATTTATTTTCCGACATTTTGAAATCTGGCAAAATAAGGTGTGAAGAGAAACCAGGCATGTTTCTCTTACCAACCACTGTTTGTTGCCAACTGTTTTGTCTGCTGGAACTGGCTGGATGAAAAAAGGAGTGTTGAAAGTTTAGTCTCTATATTGGCCACTCAACCTGGTTCCCATTCATAAGCACAGCCCTACCCAAGTACCCAATTGTCATGGAAACCAGGTGAGAGTACAGATGAAACCCAACTCCACAGCTGGTGACAATGACTCAACTTCAAGGGAAATGGGTCCTGTAGGGTGAGGTGCGGGGGCTGGAGTGTCCTCTGAACCACTGCCTCCTAGCCATGTCAGGAGGAATCTTAAGCTTCCACTTTCTCTTTAGGAACATAGAAAGAATTAATGCGTATTTCTCAAGGCAGTGTAGAGCTCAAATGACACAATGCAAGCAAAAGCAGTTTGAAAATTCAGTCTAGTTTTAATTTTGCATTCTTTTTCCTATGCATATGTATTTTCACTGTGCCAAAATTATATGTATACACACCTTCTTAAAAACATATACACACACACACACACATAAAAACAAAATCCCCTTGGGGAGAGAAGTCAAAATGGCGTAGATGATAAGAGGCTTTGTTCATCGCTCTTATGACCACATCAAAGTTGTAATGGAAACATAAAGCAAACAGCAAGCAGAGTCACCTGGGATCTAGATGAACGAGCCCTACAACTAGGGAGAGAAATAAGAAATCACTGTGCAATGGGAGGAGGTAGGACAGGGCAAGGACACGAGGCTGCCCGGTCCTGAGCAGCTGAGTGAGACAGAGGCTGCGGCAGCCGGGGGACATTCCTCTTAAAATGGCCATGTCCATGAGCAGACTCTCACAGTGACGGGCTCGCTCTGAGCACCAGCGCCGGGTCGGCTTCTGGGAAAGGGAGAAGGGAGGGGAACCAGGGACTTAACAGAGTGTATGAAGAAGAGGATCGATCCACTAATACAGAGGATGGGGAAGCCAAGGTCACCCAATCAGAACAAAAAGAAAAAAGAACCCAAGAATATAATAATAATTTAAGGAGTCTTCGGGACAAAATTAAGTGTAAAAACATCCATGTGATAGGGATACCTGAAGGAAGAGAGGGAGAACAAGAAGTAGAAAAGCTATTTGAAGAAATAATGATGGAAAACTTCCCTAACCTGGTAAAGGAAATAGACATACAACCCCAGGAAGCTCAGAGAGTTCCAAACAAGATGAACCCAAAGAGGCCCAGACCAAGACACATCATAATTAAAATGCCAAAGGTTAAATAGAAGGAAAGAATCTTAAAAGCAGCAAGAGAAAAGCAGTTGGTTACCTCCAAGGGAGCTCCCATAAGACTGGAAGCTGATTTCTCAAAAGAAGCTATGCAGGACAGAAGGGCTTGGCACAAAATATTCGACATGATGAAAACCCAGGATCTACAACCAAGAATACTTTATCCAGCAAAGCTATCATTTAGAATCGAAGGACAGATAAAGAGTTCCCAGACAAAAATAAGCTAAAGGAATTCATCAACACCAAGCCACTATTACAGAAAATGTTGCAGGGACTTCTTTCAGAAGAAAAAACATGTATCAAAATCATGAATAAAAAATAGTAATAACTACATATCTATCAACAAGTACCTCAAATGGAAAAGAATTAAGTGCTCCAACCAAAGGATAGGGTAGTTGAATGGATAAGAAAACAAGACCCCTACAAGAGACTCACTTCAGATTTAAAGACACACACGGACTAAAAAAAAAACGGGATGGAAAAAAAATATTGCCTTGATGGACCTAGAGGGTATTGCATTAAATGAAGTAAGGTAGAGAAATGTAAATATCATGTGATTTCACATACATGCGAAGTCTGAAGAACAAAATAAACAACAACAACAAAAATGGAAACAAACTCAGATACAGAGAATATTTTGAGGGCTACTAGATAGGAGGGGAGTTGGAGGGAAGGTGAAAAAGGGTGAAGAGATTAAGAAGTACAAATGGGTAGTGACAAAATCATCATGGAGATATAAAGTGTAGCATAACAATGTTGTAATAAATATGTAAGGGGAGAGAGGGGTACTAGATTTAGTGGGGTGATCACCTGAGCTCTAATCACTATGCTGTACAACTGAAACTAATATATTATTGTATGCCAACTAAAAAAATATTTCCCTTGGCCCTCCAGCCTCAGTCACGTCCATCATCTCCCCTTTCACTGGGCAACAACCATTACTGTGAGCAATTAGCTAATTGCTCACAGTAATGGTTGACTATACAGAGAGATCTATTCCTTTACCCTCTAACTGCAGTTTTTATTTCATTTTGTAAAGAGACCATGTTTACTCTCTCAACAGACATTTACGGAGTTTCTTATATTTTATCTGTATAAATAGGCCTGAGATGAACATGCTTGTTCCCTCCTTGTGCACAAGTGTGAGTGTATAGGGCACACACCTTGAGTTGCAACTTCTAGGTCATTAGGGTACAGGTATTTTACATTTGTAACTCATGCTGGCAAAAGCCTTTCCAAAGTGGCTCTACCAATTCACACTCTCACCAGCAGTGCATGTGAGAGGACCCTTTTTCTCACAGTCCCAGTATTTTCATACTTAAGTTTGGTCATTGTGATGAATGAAGAAATGACAGTTTGCTGGTTAATAGTGAAGAACTTTTTCACATAGCGAATTAAATATTTGAATTTCTTCTCTAAATTCCCTGTGTACAGTCTTTGCTCGTGTTTCTATTGTTTCTCCTTCTCTTATTAAAGAAGAGGTGTTCTTTATGAATTTTGGATACTAATCTTTTGCTACGTGTTAAAAATATCTTCTCCCCATCTGTTGCCTCTATCTCAATTTTGTGTATAATAGTGTGCTTTTACTTGCAAAAGTTTGTGTTGATGTAGTCAAATGTATTATTTTCCTTCTATGTTTTGTGCTTTTAGTGATTTGTATTTTAAAATTCTTCCATTTCCCATGGTCATAAAGATATTATTCTACAAGTTCTTATGACTATTTTAAAGGTTCTTTTTTAACTTAAACATTTAATTCATCTAAATTTTTTTGTGAACAGTCTGAGAAAGCAATCTATTTTTGCACATGATAGTCATTGTCCCTACATGATTTATTGAATCATCCATTTCCTAAATGATTTTTAACATCACCTCCATCATAGAACAGTTTTCCATTTCTTTGTGTTCTCTATTCTAATCCTGATTTATTTGTCTCTTCCTGCACCAACAGTATGCTATGCTAATTACTACGGCTGCATAATTTGTCCTAATGTTTGGTAAGTTCCTTTTACAAACATCTTCTCTGTTCATTTACTATTCTATAAGGATTTCAGAATTTGTTTGGTGAGTTCCATTAAAAATTCCCAGTGGGATTTTTGGAATTGGAATGAATTCATAGATTAATTTGTGGAGAATTGACATCTCTAACAACATTGAGTGTTCCAATTGAGTAATATAGCTTCTACTTAATTTACATTTTTATATCCTTCAATAAAGTTTAATTTTTTTCTTAAAGGTCTTCCATATATTTTCTTAGGTCTATGGTCTTACCAGGTTTGTATTTTTGTTGCTCTACTGAAAAGGATCTTTTTCCATATCTATTTAATTGGTTACTGCTTATGTATGGGCACACTTAATTTTTTATACTGATCCTATCTCAAGAAACCTGGCTGAAATTCCTTATTAGTTTTATAGTATGAGTTTATCCTCTTAGATTTTCTATAAACACTCTGCAAATAATAGAATTTGGGCTTCTTTTCCTTTCCTTTTAAGTCCTTATACTTCATTTTTCTTTTCCCTGCTGTATTAAAATGTGAGGGCCTCCAGTACAATACTATTAAGTGGGAGAAAGAGAGACATCCTCATCAGGTCCCAGACCCAACTTCAATGGAAATACTTAACTGGTGGCATGAACTATGATGTTTGCTAAATTTTTGTTTCTGTTTACCATGAGATTTTAATCGCTAATGGTTTTTTTTTTTAATTTTAGCCTCTTTTTTTTTTGCCATTAATTAGGATGGATGTATACACTGCTTTTCTTTTAATTTGCTAATGTAGTGACTTCCACTGATAGCTTTTATAGTGTTTAAACATCCATGTATTTTCGGTATAAATTCCCACTTATTTTACAGATTTGTTATTTTTCCCTTATTTTTGTGTTTTCATACCAATGTTCATAAGTGGGATTGGCCTATACATTTTGGCTGACCTAATTTGACTTTAGTTATACCCATAAAAACTAAGTTTCACAAATTTTCCTTTAAATATGCTCTATGGTAACTCTTACAGAAGAAAAGCGTTGTCTGTTCCTTTAAATTTTGATAAAATTTTATGTAAAACTCTCTGGTCTTCAAGTTATTTTGAGAGAGATATGTATTTTAAACTACTTTCAATGTTTCATTGATTTTTTTTTTACTGATGCTTGCTACTTCTTGGGTCAAGATTGTTAACTGTGTACATGTGCATATACATGTACACATAAACGTGTATATATGCTTATTTCTAGAAAATCCATATTGTATAGGTTTAAGTTCATTGACAAATTTCTCTTCTAAATAATTTACAATTCTGTTGTTGCTGTAGTGATGCCACCTTCTTTCATTCCAAATTTTTCTAATTTTCTAGATCACTTTTGCCAGAGATTGGCCTATATCATTCTTTTTAAGATTGAGCTTTTAGTCTCATAGGTCATCTAAAATGACTTTTATTTTTATTAATTCTTAATCTTTACTTCTTTTCTTTGGCTTTACTCTGTTGTTCTTTTACAATTTCTAGAATTGTACCTTAAACTAATTTTTATTCTTTATTTTATTTTATTTTATTTTTAAAGACAGGCCATGAATTTCCCTCTTAAAACTTCCTTGGCTATAGTCCACAAGTTATAAAATATAGACCTTTTACTACCATTTACTTCTAAATATTTATATTTAACTTTCCTTTAGTTTAGTGGAATAATATTTGAGTTATTTATGAGTGAAGATGGTTTTGTTTTCAAGTATATAATGTTAAGCTATTTCTTTGCTATTTTCTAATTTTATTTTAATCTGAAAAATGGCCAGTGAGATAATTTTCAGTATTTGAGACTAAAATCTTGGCCTTGTCTATGGTCTTTGTGTTTTGTTTTGTTTTGTTTTGTTTTAGCGTATCCTGCGTACACTTCAAAGAATGCATATTCTTTGTTAGGTATAAGATTCTCTATGCATTATTTAGACTTTATTTTTTACTTTCTGCCTGAATCATCAGTTTTAAGAATCAAGCAGTTTTAAGATGCACTGTGCTGAACTCTCCTACCAGGATTGTAGTTTTATTTCTTATAATTTGTCAGCCTTTGTGTATATATTTTGAGGCTATTTTGTAAGGTTTACTTAAATTTATGACTGCCGCATTTCATGACTTAGTCCTACCATTTTGAAATGTCCCCCCTTTGTGCTTTTTAATATTTGTCTTCCTGTAATTCTATTTTATCTGTCATTAACATCACTAAGGCAGCTTTTTGATGGGTTAATATTTTCTTGGTATTTCTTTTTAACAACGCCTTTATTTTTCAAGTTTACTCCCCATGTAACTGGATTTTATACTCTAGCCTGAGACTCTTAACTGAGGATCATTAGTCTACTTGCATTTTTGTGATAAAAATATTTGAACTTAATTCTGCCACCTTATTTTCTATTAACCATGCTTTTTTTCTATTTTCCTGCCTTCAGTTGAATTGATAGTAGTTTTTCCTTTCATATTTATCTCTCCCTTACCAATTAAGAAGCAGTCTATTTTGTTACTTTTAATGATTAGCCTTTAGTTTTTAATATACATACCTGAATTTGTTTTTCTACTGACTATTAAGTTAAGCATTACCTATTTCTTCCTCTACCACAAGAAACTTAACCATATTCCACTGGCATTCAAACACTTACTATTGTTTCTTGTCAATTATTCCTTTGTAGATAATGTATTTTCCTCGTCTGGTAGCTTCTTTGCTTTGCTTTTCACCTGAGATGTTCTAAAGTCTTATTCCAACGGGTCTGGATTTTTTTTAAGTCCTGCTG
>NW_011889120.1:1479125-1481869 GCF_000151845.1 Pteropus vampyrus
TAGCGGGTGGGGGGAGCGGGGAGCTAGACAGGGTAAAGGGAGTCAAATATGTGGTGACAGAAAGAAATCTAACTATGGGAGTTGAACACATAGTATAAACATATATATGTCTTACTGTTAAAGTGTACAGCTGAAACTTACTGGATTTTGTTAACCAATGTCACCATAAAAATAAATAAATAAATAAATAGATTTCAAAAAAGAAAAAAATGTAAATTATAAAATCTCTCTACCTCTGCCTCTGCTAACCACAGAAGAAAATTAATCCATAAACACCTCAATATAAGTTAGTCATTACACGAATACGATTCCTCTGAAAACTGCATTTTGCAAATCCATCCCTTGCTTTGGGGCCAATGTCCCTCAAATCTGTCATCATGTATATCCTTATCTTTAAGGCAATCTCCTTCAACATGAGAATTAAAGGCTTGCCAAATGTCTTCGAAATCATGTCCTGAAAACCCCCATCTTGGAAAACAAATAGTTTTAATGCTTTACTGTGTGTGATGTGTTTGTCTCACACTTCCTTTAAGAGAGCAGCAGGACTTAACACAATCAGTCACTTAAATATAGCCAAAGCTTTTAAGTCAAGCGTCTTGCTTTCCTGAGCAAAACAAAAAGGAGTCTTAGAGGGATTAATTTTCTTGAAAACATAAGAATCCTAGTTGTGAAAAGAGATCATATTTTTATTCAAATTTAGTTCTTTTAATAAATCAGAAGTTTCTAACTACAGTAGGATTATGATAACTCTACTCTTGGCCATATTACGATAGCCCATTCTTGAATAAGTTTTAGTTGCAGTGTACTTTCATATACATAAAATTATTTATTCTCCATAAAAAGCCTGTGTTATTTCACTGAGTCTAATTTAGGTTAAGTGACCTATGCGGCCACAAAGCCAGTCAGTAACTGAACCAAGACTTAAGCCACTCAGCCCTGGGTGTTTGCCGCCTATCCAAGTCCAGCTCTTTAAGTTATTTCGATGAGAAAAAAAATCACTGTAGCAAACAAACTTGCAAGATTCACTTAATGGCCCTTTAGTTTAAAGTTTGCTACAAGAGTTCACTACCACAAAACTATTAGATGCATTTTATTGTGATCAGATCTAACCTGTATTTAAACAGCCAAGCTTTTGGTCCGTAATTTCTTAAGAGATATTTTGCCCCAATGGGGTAACTTTGTTGAGATGTCACTAACTGTCCATACACAACAACCATATGTGTGTTATAAAACCACAACTCAGTTTTACATTTCCTTCCCCTCAATAAAATCCCTGCTGCCTGTTTATATTTATTCCCTTCGTTTTTCCCTCCCTCAACCCCAGGAAACCACTAATCTACTTTCTGTCTCTACAGATTTACCTTTTTTGGACATTTCATATAAATGGAATTATACAATAGGTGGCCTCTTTGCCTAGCTTCTTTCACTTAAAATGTTTTGGAGGTTTATCCGCAAACAGCATGTATTAGTAGCTTGTTCCTTTTTACTCTCAGTAATATGTCATTGTATGAATATATCAATGTTTATCTATTCACCAGTGGATGAGCATTCAAGTGCTTCCACTTTTTCTCCCAACCCATTTTTACTGCAGTTTGGTAGCTTATGGTCAATGTTCTATGTCCTCCCCTTTAGAACTCTAACCTCACAAACGCCTGTGTGTACCTGTAAAACACTTAATCTGACGCCTCTGCCACGTGTGACTCTCCTCAGCCTCTAATCCAATCAGTTACAACAAAACTGGCTTTTCAAGACTGTAAGGCCATTATGACTTGTACCCATCTTGTTTTTTCATAACCAATTAAGAAAGGGTCATTTAGTTAAGGCATTTTTCCAGCCTCTGAGGCTATGGTTATAATCACACAACTCAATTTTACTAAAAGTCTTTGAATTGTATATTTATATTGGGTAAATTCTATGGTATATAAATTATATCTCAATAAACTTAAAAAATAAGGTTGCAGAAGACAGATGAGAAAACAAGAGTACAGAAATATAAATAAGGTTCAAGCTGTCAACCTGAGCAGCAGACACCTCTTCCAAGGCCCAGAAAATCCTGAATGGGTCAGCTAGTTCATTAGATGTAGGGTAATCTTGCTGGTATAAATCCAGTATCTGCTATGAGCTCTGGACACTCACATGCCAAGCCTTAGCCTCTCTCACATTGGCCAAATTCACACAACTGGAATAAAAGGGCAACAGCATACAAGGTTAAGAGAGCAAGCTTTGAACTCTATCAGAACTACCTTCAAGTCCCGCATTTGCCACTTTTTAAGCAAATTAAGTTACCCAAAGTTTAGGGCAGATTTAACAAATGAAAATAAGATATCCAGTTAAATTAGAATTTCAGGTAAACAATGAATAATTTGCCAGTTAATGTATGCCTCGTGCAATATTTGAGGAATACTTATACTAAAGTATACTCAGTACATTCTTATTGAAAAGTTATTTGTTGTTTATCTGAAATGCAAGTATCGCCAGGTGTCCTGCATTTTATCTAGCAATCTTATGATATTTACATATACCCTTTGGTAAGATGGGAATATTAATAAAACCAAATTAAAGGTCTCTGGGATTACACATGCTATGTAAATACATTAGCAAGTGGTCTCTAAGACTTAACTTGTCACAATATGGTACTTCTGCCTTAACTACCTCTTTAGATGTTCAATCATCCTCAGAACCCCATCCTGAACCACAGCTGGTTTTGATGGGATGTTAATAAATTACTCAGGTCTTGCTAACTT
>NW_011889120.1:1482959-1489755 GCF_000151845.1 Pteropus vampyrus
TACTCAGTACATTCTTATTGAAAAGTTATTTGTTGTTTATCTGAAATGCAAGTATCGCCAGGTGTCCTGCATTTTATCTAGCAACCTTATGATATTTACATATACCCTTTGGTAAGATGGGAATATTAATAAAACCAAATTAAAGGTCTCTGGGATTACACAGGCTATGTAAGTACATTAGCAAGTGGTCTCTAAGATTTAACTTGTCACAATATGGTACTTCTGCCTTAATTACCTCTTTAGATGTTCAATCATCCTCAGAACCCCATCCTGAACCACAGCTGGTTTTGATGGGATGTTAATAAATTACTCAGGTCTTGCCAACTTCATCTCCTAATGGATAAAGTCTTGTAACCCTACCACAAACCACTGGCATACAACGGCTAGTCATTCGCGAAGGACTAAGTCCTGGGCATTTCACAAGAGGTAGTTCCTGTCAAGACAGAGGATCCAGTTTAGTATAAGGGAAAAAATAAGAGTGCTTAGAAACATGAAAGATGAGCTCAAGGACATGGGTAAGCACAAGGATGATCACATAGAGAAATGAAGGAAGTAGTCCTCGGATAATGAGCACAGTTCTGGGACCAGAACTCTCCTCCTGGACTCTTTGATGCCACTTCTCATTTGTACTCCCGCTATTCTGTGATGACTTTCCTTCATGGTGACACCAGGCTATGCCAAATCCACGTATGCCGGATTGTAGACACCATAACTGAACCAGCTCTCTCAAACCCTGGAGTGGCAACAATGCGAGGTTATATCCATTCACCTGCCCTGACAGTAACAGAGTCAGTCAAGGAATCCGATAACTCAAATAACTCTTCCACAACTTCCTGAATCTAAAAGCAATACAAAAGAAGTCTAGAAAATACAGAAAACAAAGAAAAAGGCAAATGAAATCCTAATATCCAATGATGACCTATGAGAAAAAAAAAAGTGCTACATGTATTTTTACGAAGTTAGGATCACATTTCAATTTTCTATCTTCTTTTTTTGCAATAACATGATTATTTTCCCCAAAATATCTTCAATATATGATTCCTATTGAGTACGCACTACTCCACAGAGTAATACTATAGAGTAACAATTTTATTTGTTACAAATATTTGCATATTTATTTGCAATAAAATTTCTTACTATTTCTTGCTATTATCTATTCTAATAAAATCGACGGTCATATACAGATACCTATATGTACATTAACATAATTTCCCATCTGAAAAGTTCCTAGAACAATTGCCAGATTTCTTTCTAGATACATTATCCTAATTTATATTCCCATTAGTACTGAGAATATATAGGAGGCCTACTTTTATAAGCCCCACATCTCCCTACCAAAGACTTCTTCTAATTTTAAGGTAAAAAAAATAATTTATGGTAATTTTTGAGAGCATAAGATAACTTCTCTTTACCCCTGCCCCCGGGAGGGCCTTGGTCTGCACAGAGTAGCTGAGAGGAGGGAGCACTGTAGGTTCGCAAGCATGAGGCAAATGTCTGCTCTCCACCCTCTGGTGGCCTACAACATTCTGTGGATGTCAAATATAGCTTTAATGTAACATTTATCATTAGACTCACTGTCAGGAGTTGGAAGGAGACATCTAATCAAGAGTGAGAGAGTATAGGCAAGACAATGAAAAATAGAAAAGAGAGCAATGCTGGGTAGCCACACTATGGGCTCAGCTACTAGAGTTCCAATAATATACCACCAGATGGCCCATTCTTATCGGGCTCTGTCCATTGGAGGATGGGCTATAGGTAAACATGAATAGCATGGAGTTCAGAGAGGTAAAATTATAAGAGTATTGATTCACAGACATTAGTGAATCATAGTCAAAATTCGTAGTGTGGTCAGAGAAGAAACTCTAGATTTTGTTGTTTTGTTTTGGAGTAGCAACGTAGCAGGCATATTTTAAATCTACGACTAAGTCATTGTATCTGACCAGCCAGCTACAAGGAGACAGATGTAGGTTTGTTTAAAGGACAGGTTATTGACAAGGAACATGTAATTTTAGTTAAGAAAGACTTTTTTAAGAACTCCTTAGAACCAAAATAATTTGAAGAATCATGGGTCCTGACAATTACAAGAGACCCTGTCACAGGATAAAGTAAACCTTCTTAGAGAAAGTATAAGCAGCTTCTTAGATAATGTCTGAGCTTTGGGAATAAGGGGACTCCAATACCAAAATGCAGGGACACAAGTCTAAGGAAGTCTAAGGCAGATGGTAAATGCTGGGAAAAAAAAAAAGCCTTCTGATTGATTCAAGATGCCTCTGAGAAGGTATAACTATCACATGTGGTCACATAATAGTATCCTGTAACAAGGCAGGCTCAAAACCACCGGAAGTCTTTAGAGACCATAAAGTCAAGCCTGTATATCCTGTAACACCCAGGTTACATGGCATCAAGACAGTCAGAACATACAGATCCAGGTGGCCTCAGCTTGGCTGAGAAGAGCTTGAAGTGCTTCTAAACTTAGAGTCCCAGCCTCTCCTAGTCCGAAGTATTCAGCCCAATTTTTTTAATGGGGATTTTATTTCTCAGAACTTTTCTCAACTTTGTAAACTGAATATGTCACAGTCACAAAAAAGAAAATACAATCCAGACCATAAGAATGGATTGTAACAGTTAAACATTCTAGACATTTAGAGTTGGTTAAACTAACATATATTAGTTGGTCTTCGATTTAAGAAAACTTTATAACATGACCTATTTATGCTGATATTTCTGTTTTTTTGGTGTTTTAAGAGTCCTTAAGGATAAGCAAGGAAATCTCCAAATCTTGAGCTAATAATTTATGAAGAGTTACTTAGCTTTAACATGACTTGGCTGCATATTCTGGAGATTTCTATATTATCTCAGTATTTCCACATTTGTGTGTATCTGCTTGTTTATCTTCTTTCCTCTTTGACTACAGAGCCCCAGAGCAATGCAGGCAATGGAACAGGAGTAGAGAGAGCAGCATTTGCTTTTTACTGTCTTTCAACCAGTTGAAATTTGTTTTTTTCCTTGTCCTTTCTTTTGCTATAAGTGTTTTGGAAGAATGATTCAACATTCTCTCTGGAGAAAAACGGCAGCATCTTAAATTTAGAATAACAGCAGTTCACTAGATTTACTCATTGTTGTTCAATCAATCAGTGGTGTTCACTCTTCATTTTCCTATGCTCGTTAGAAATGCCATAGATTTATATTAATATCATATGCCATTAGCATCCTTGGCTTAAATTCTTTCATTTTAATGTAATTATTGGAGGAAAAGTGTAAGAGAGGATAGAATTTAACATAAGATATACATATCTAGATTAATTTCCGTACCAAGCTTAGATAGAAACTTGAGTATTTTAATGAATATTTAGATATCTGTTGTTGAATCATTTTCTGTTGCTTAAGACATAAGTAGAACTAAGCTACGGAATCTGATCAAAAGCCTCTGGAATAAGATTGATCTATGTCAATAAATGTTACCAACAGACAAACTGAATTTGTAATTCCTTGCTCAACTTGCCACAGTCTAGAAGTCAAAATAGGGTCACTGCAGGCCAAATTCAACCTAAAGAAGTATTAAAAACACTTGACAATTTTTCAAAGTACTTGTTATCTCATACTGGGGAACAAGGGTGAGTGTGGAAGAATCTCCTAGAGTTCTAGCTTCTCCTGAAAAGTCAGAAGACCTGGCAGCTCTAAGCATAGTCTTCCATGGCACTGGTTGCCTGGGTCTCCTTAGCTGCTGTCTTCTTTAGACATGGCACATGTTCTCCCACTCATCATCATCCTCGCTTTTCCCTATCACCACTCCTGGCCCACTTCCCTTGTTTATTTAACTTACTTGCCACTTGTAGGTATTTGAATTAGCTACTCACTGTCCTCAGTAGACATGGCTTCAAGCTTTAAACTTCTTCCATACAAGACAACTAACTCTTAACCCTTAAAAGCCCCTGACCATGACAATAAGGCCAGACAATACCTTAGGCCTGAGACTTACAATGCAGCCAGTAAGCAGATCACCCTGCACCCCATCTCCTACCTGTCTGGTTGGGACAAGAAGTCTAATTCCCAATTTCAGAATTAGAACCAGAATGTGGAAGGAAAAAAGAAGAAGCCAGTATGGTAAAGACACTAGTGCAAAGTCATCTTCAAAGATATGTTGAGTCTAGGACTCAGATTTTTTGATTTGAGAATCTAATTGTCAGAAGACCAAGAGGCAGTGAAGAACCTTCCCAAAATAAAGTATTAGGAGTATCTGGGGCAGCTGCTCTAAAGGTTCAAGGCTTAAATATAAGGAGAGCATTTGCCTCACCATTTCATAGCCTTCAACCTACATCACCGTTGAGCTCTCACTGGGGTAGAACAGGCTGTACAGCAATGAAAAGAAGCCAGCTAGAAGAAAAAAAGTCTACAAGACTGAAATTTGACATTTGTCATTTTCATTTTTATTTTCTACTTTGGGTTCAAACGAAGGGATTCGAGAAGAGAGCAACAAATCATGCAAACATCTGGTCTTTAGGGTGTCTACTAATGTTTTCACCTGGCCTCCAGGATATTAAAAAGAGTGACCCTTCTTTTGGCATAAGTAAACCTTTTTATTTTCCATGATCAAAATGCCTATAGAAAAGCATCCAAGCCATGGCTCCTTAGAGTAAGGAATAAATCCACTCCAGGCTGACAGAAAGATCACCTTGGCCATTTCTTCCCTTACCTCAGAAAGGTAACTGAGGGAAAAAAGAAGACAACCAATTTTGACTGGCAAACAGAGGATGCCACTAGAAGTTGGAGGACCATCAGACTACAGAAAATGATGTAATAGAAACAGCCTACTTGCTATGCTACTCAAATTGGGTCCACAGACCTACATTTGTATCACTTGGGAGCCTGCTGGAAAATGCAAATTCTCAAGCTCTACACCAGACCCACAGAATCTCAGAATGGGGCCCAGGAGTTAAGTTTAACAAGTCCTCCAGGTGATTCTTTGCACAACCTCAAGAATGAGAAGCACTAACCAAACACATCTCTATAGCATCCATAGTAAAAGACACAGGACTCCAGGAGACCTGAAAGGCCCTCATCTGGTCCTTAGGTGACAGTTGGTCTTATTCCATTGGCACAGGGTTATGGTACTCACATAAGAAAGACAAGTTCACTAGCAAAACAGACCTCATACAGGAAGAGAGTACTCATGAAAAAGGATGTTTTACATCTAAGAATTGACTGCAAAAAAATAAATAAATAAACACTTCAATCTGCTTTCAGACTTAAACCTTCACTTGTAGGATTTCTGTTCAAAAAGAGATTAACAGTCTCTTTGAGTCCAGTTGCTACTGAAATCTGAGAGACCACTTCCAGAACTTCAGGAGGTTGAAGAGCACAGACAAGACTCAACTCTCTAACTTTTACCCTTAGTCCAACTCCCCCATCACCATGGCTCTACCTCACTGATTGCCTAAAGACCTGAGGTTATAGGGAGGGCTGCACTTGAATTTTGTATATGTCTATCAATAGCCACACTTACAAAGGCTACATACAATCATGAAAATTATACTGATTAATCTGGCAAAACACAGAATTCCCAATGAATCCTCTATTATACTAGAAACACTTGGAAGAATGTGAATTGCCAGTTATGCAGAGGCATTTAATTCAATTCCGCTATTTACAGATGAAAAGACTTGGGTCCAGAGTAATAAACCTACTGGACAAAAGCCACAGACCTCAACAGCAACCCAAGTGTAGAATCCAGCCTTCTGGACTACCAGTGGCCCACACTTCCCTCAGTAATTTTTTAGTGCTGTCCAGTTGGCATTAAGAGCTATCATCACCTTCTCCAATACATGTAACTAAGCATCTGTGCTTTGAGCACAAACTCTATTCTGCCCATATTCTGGCAGACAAGAAGTATACTATCTTCTCAACCATCTACCCAACTGGGTCAGAATTAGCCTTGTTGCTCTAACCTTGGGAATTCAAAGAACCTGGAATAGCCCTGGGGTCCATGTGCTCACATATGAATTGCTTCTAATGAAAACAATAAGCATAAGAGCAACAATCATTTAATTAAGCATTCACTATTTGAGGCCCTCCCTTAGACCTTTTAGATCCAATCTCATTTGACTAGGAAGACCATCTGAGGTTAAAGTACTCAAGGTCACAACTAGGAAGAGGTCAACCTGTGATCCAGACCCAGGTTGGATTCTGGAACCCATGTTCTTTTTCTGCACTGCTTATGGACAAGGGCCTTGCCAGCTGAGTCTCCAGGATGATGTTCCAGTTTCCTCCCTTTGGGGCTGGAGCCCTATCCTGAACCTAGGCAACCTTGACTGAGGACACTGTCTTAAGAACCCTCTCCCCACGATGGTTGGATCTGACTCCTGGACTCTGAGTTACTGGCTGGAGTCCTGCTCCTAAAGGGATGGGCATCTGGCAACAAGGCCATTTCACTTGTAACTGTCCAGACCACTACTGCTGGCCTCGTCCACCAAACAAGCCCTGGGGCAGAGTTAGTTCACCCAGCCTAATCCACTTTCAACAGTTTCCCCATGTTAAATGCTAGTGATAGATGTCTGAAGAGACATCTATGGGCCCAAATTACACTAAGCACCAGGGATATGGCGTTGAGCACAATGTGGTGCTCATCCATTCTGGACCCTCAGGCTGCCTCTCGCCCAAGCCCATATAAAATCGTGGCAAAAAGCATGCTGAAGAAATATTCCTTCGTTATGCTGGCATAGTTGGAAAGGCCTTGCCAAAGAGATAGCCCAAGCAACAAGAAATGTCAAATGTACACAGAATGCTTCTGGGTTCTTGC
>NW_011889120.1:1489805-1497846 GCF_000151845.1 Pteropus vampyrus
TCTGGCAACAAGGCCATTTCACTTGTAACTGTCCAGACCACTACTGCTGGCCTCGTCCACCAAACAAGCCCTGGGGCAGAGTTAGTTCACCCAGCCTAATCCACTTTCAACAGTTTCCCCATGTTAAATGCTAGTGATAGATGTCTGAAGAGACATCTATGGGCCCAAATTACACTAAGCTCCAGGGATATGGCGTTGAGCACAATGTGGTGCTCATCCATTCTGGACCCTCAGGCTGCCTCTCGCCCAAGCCCATATAAAATCGTGGCAAAAAGCATGCTGAAGAAATATTCCTTCGTTATGCTGGCATAGTTGGAAAGGCCTTGCCAAAGAGACAGCCCAAGCAACAAGAAATGTCAAATGTACACAGAATGCTTCTGGGTTCTTGCAGTTGCTTAGTTCACATTGTCAATGGGAAGCTCACCAAACATAGGTTTATAGGAATTACGCCAATGGTGACAGGAGTCGGTAAAAGTGGGGTATACGAAGATTGTGAGTCACATTTAATCAGGTGGTAGTTCATCCCGTAGGAGCTACATAGATCAGTTCTTTCTGCTGTGCATACAAATTACCTGGGGCTGCTGTTACAATGTGGATTCTAATTCAGCAAATCTGAGGTAGAGCCTGAGGTTCTGTATTCCTAACAAGTTCCCCTAACATGTTGATTCTGCTGCTCCTCAGACTACGCTTTGAAGTAGCAAGCCCATAGATCACAGCAGCACAGATTGGAAAGGAAGAGAATATAATTTACTTACTTCGATCTAAGTTATGTGTATAGATAGCACTAGAACCTTACAGCCAAGTTGCATGATCTTACCAGAAAGTAATCATTCATATGGGAAAAATAAACAAGCTAGCATTGAGTCTCAGGATGTGAGGGAGATAGAGGCTAAGACTGAGGGGTCTTGAAACATAGAAATCAAGAGGGGAAAAGAATAAGCAACAGTCATGTAAACAGCAACACAGCTGTTCAGTTGAATAAATATTCAATGTTTGAAACACACAAAATAATGAAGCCTGGGATACCTGGTAAAGTCAGGCCTAGCTAACGCTGAGGAATGCCAGATAGGAATTAACCAGGGCTGGGATGTTAGACTCACTGGCACAGAGCAGGCAATTCCCAAATTCCTAACAAGCAATGTGAAGAAATCAGCGCAGGCAAGCCAACACCACCAGTGTAAGCGCAGGGTCATGAATATAGAGCTAAGCAGGCAGGAGACGCCCAGCTGTGGGAAGTGAACTTACCTCCTGGTCTTCAGCTTTCAGAAGGAACTGAGCAAGAGAAATCAAAGTATCCTAGCCCCCAGAGGAAGTAGTAGTCCAGCAAGGAATCCATGAAGGAATGAAGTATGGGAGCTGAAAACACTGAGCAAAGGCCCAGTTCTACAACCCACAGTGAAGCAGTTGTAAAGTTATGTGGTGCTCAACCAACTAAGGGGCTTATGTTCCTTCCTCTGTGGGGCAGAATCAACAAGCGTGGGTTAAGTGGCTATAGCTGTGAAAATTGGCAACATGTTAGTACAAGAGTGGGTCTCCAAGTAAAGTCCCATATCAGCAGTATCAGCATCACCTGAGAACCTCTTAAGAAATGTAAATTCTCAGCGCTGCTCCAAACCTGAGGGTAGAGTCCAGCAGTCTGTTTGAACAAGCCCTCCAAGTGATTCTGATGCAAGTTCAAGTCTGAGAAGCACTGCAGTAGAGCCTATTGAAAGCTAAGTGGAAAGACCAGGCCAAGTATGGCAAACGCTAGTCTTTATAAGTAGTCTTAATAATGGTGCTTTCAAAGAGCCAGTGAAAACTGAAGCCAGTTTATAGAAGAGAAGAAAAAACAATAGGAGAATGTGAAAGAATAATCAATAAAACAAGTTTGGGGATCAACAAAGTCGGGCAATGATATTCGATGGTAGAGTTTTATCGGTGATGAAGAATCACCAACCATGTGTATGATACTCATATTTTAATCCTGATAATGAGAGAAATCATGAGTATCAAGAGGGGTCAATTCATAATATGTGTTTGAAATTTTTCTCATGCTATCTTTTCAAGAGACTCACCTAAAGGAAATACTATTTGGTAGAAATGCTTGTGAAGCTATCTTCTCAGAGAAGGAAAAACATGACAAACTTGAGAAAAACAAACACAGTGGCCTAATATATCTATTTGACAAAAATATTGAGAAAGAATTTTGCTGAAAATAAGAACACAGGTGCAGGACAAAAAAAACATGAGGTTCTTAATTACACGGATTGATTCAGGAAATATGTGTTGAACAGCTACTCTATTCAGACACTAAGGACACAGGACTGAATAAAATAATTTCATTCAAAACATCTGCAGTATAGCGGTAAGGGTGGGTGGAGAAGACAACAAATTAACAGTTGACACAGCTGTACCAGAGGTTCACCTAAGGAGCTATGGGAGCGGAGTTTCTCCAAAAAGCATCCAAGAACTCTTCTCAAAAGAGAATAACACTTAGTTTGACTCTGAAGAACAACAGACTGGAAGAACATCCTATCAGAAGAAATGATATGCGGGAAGATGTAGAGGCAGGAAATGCCTTCTGGGAAATGCCGGAGGCTCGGAATGGCTGTGGGGAGAGGACATGAGGCTAGAGAACTAGTAGGCAGCTCATGGTGACCCAGGGTGCCATCCTGGTGATATTGGCAAGCCAGTGAGGACCAGGAACAGGTGTGCTCTTCAGAAAAACCACTCTATCTCAATCATACCATGAATAGTTTGAAGAGAGGGTCAGAAAAGAGGCTCGTAAGATATATAAGGAAGAGATGGCCACAATTCAAGTGACCGACTAGGGCATTAGAGCTCAGGAACGCAGAAATTATGCAATTCTAAAGATGGCAAGGCCTATGATACGACAAAACGGACACACCAATGCACCAAGATCAATTGGAGGATGGGCCCTATCAATTTGTAACCAATATTAGCAACAGGTTGGTGATCAATTTCATTATTCTTAAAAACTAGAGATGACTTAAGACTATCCTTTTAATAGTTTAACATTTCAATCTGTTTTCTGGAACAAGAGAAGACAGGTTCAGTGAGCCCACAATAATTGCTGAACATCCTCTCTGAGCAGGACATTTGAGCACCCAGCAGTGACAGGTTTGGAATGTGCACCCTCCCTCCTGGAGCTCGCCAGATGGAGGTGAGGGGACAGAGGTTACATACTTCACAGGCCAGGAATCGAGTTTGTGTTACCTGCTGGGGCATCTTGCCTGTGTTTCAGCACATCGCTGAGGGGACAGGAAGGCATGCGGACCACTGCTTTCTTCTCTTGCCTCTAACCTCAAGAGGGGAGAACTCCGGCAGGCATCAAGGAAGGTTACCTTTACGATCCTCTGGCTGTAGAGTCATCCTAGAAAGGAATAACACAGGTAACCTTTTTCTTTCTCCTGCCACTGGATCTGTTCCCCTTGATGGGATTAGTATCAGGAGATGGAAACTATGGGTGACTTTGGCATGGGAGGCCAAGCAGGGAAAGAGAGGGGTTCTCAGGAAAAAAATGTCGGTTTGGGGCTCACCCTGCTCCAAGTCAAAGGGAATAATAGCAGGGGTGGGGGCAGGATATCAAGTGATTTATTGAGGTGTCTGCAAACTCCGGATCAGCTCACCAGTCAGAAAAGATGGGTATTTCAACAGAGATCTGGACCATAAATCTGCAGTGAGCATATGGCTCAGGTTCCTTTGGTCAGATCTCAGACCTTCGAGCACAGGGTACGAACACTCCAACTTCACACCTAGAGATATGACTAGCACCAAGTGAGGTCTGGAGGATAGATGGTTTAATATTGAGGAATGGAAAGTTTTAGTGTTCTAAAGGTACTGGAGGGATTTAAAATAAAATATTAAATAGCAATCTTTCCTATGTGGCAGGATTTCGGATGATTTTAAAATTGTCTTCTCTTTGATCATCAAAAACTCCTATAACAAATATGATTTCTATAAGTAATAATAGAAATTGAAAGTATTTAAAATATTATTATTATGCTGGACAAAGAACCCCATGTTAAAACAAGTGATATCATCCTGTACATATAGGATATGTACATGAGTACATAAGAAAAAAGCAGATATAAAGTGATGATAGGAAGTAAAGGTTTTAGAATAAGTGGTCATAATCGGAAATACTGGCCATTCTATGGCTCAAAGATACGTAAAACCTCCCTAAATGCTACTAAAAAGATTACTATCCACATCTGACAGTACACTAGAATGTAATGTCTCATATGTAAGATCTAATATGCTAGAATCCCATTTTGAAGCACTGAATTGGCTTACTTACGTGTAGAAGCTATAGCAGAAAATCAGCACTTCGAAAACTAACAAAATTCAAAATGGAAGAAAATGAAATAATAAGGGTTAAATAAACTCTGGCCCATCCAGACCATGGAGTACTACTACTCAGTAACACAAAGGTACAAACTATTAACACGTGCTAATACCCTAGACAGATCTAAAGGGCATATGCTTAATGGAAAAGAACACTCTCAAAAGGTTATATAGTTACATAATATATATTTACATAATAATTTCAACATGATAAAACTATAGCAATCGAGATATTACCAGTTGCTAGAGTATGCAAATACAAAGGGGTAGCACAAGGTTACTTAGTGGCCACAGAACACTTCTGTATCTTGATTGTAATTGCGTTACATGAATCTACACATGGAATAAAACTGACTTGAACTATGCACACACATGCATACACACACATACACACACAGCATACACATACACACACAAATGAGTGCATGTAAAATTGATGAAAACTGTAGTTTAGTCAACAGTGTTGTACCAATATCGATTTCCTGGTTTGATATTATATTCCAGCTGTGTGATATGTCACCACTGGGGGAAGCTGGAGGAAGGATACACTACACGGGACTCTTTGTACTATTTTTGCAACTTTCTCAGAGTCTATTATTATTTCAAGTTAAAAAAAATTTTTAGGGACTCCGAGGAAGATGGTGGACTAGGTAAAAGCAGAGTTCGCTTCCTCCCAGGTCCACATTGAAATTACAACCAAATTATAAAATAATCAACGTAGAGAATCTCCTGAAGTCCAGCTGATCATAACACATACGTCTGAAAATATAAAGGAGCCAGATCGAAGCCGGTAGGAGGCGCTAAATCACAAATCAGCTGGACCCGCACCTGTGGGTGGTAGACGATCACTGGGAGGGAGAGCGAGGCTGCAGAAGCTCCCCTGAAGGAGAGGGGTGTCCTGGTTTCATTCGGGGGCTCCCCAGTCCAGGGTCCCAGCCCAGGGAAGAAGATTTTCCAGTAACTCTGACTAAAACCCAGAGGGGATTCTGGCCATCTGGGTGAGACAGAAGAAGACTGAAACCCAGGACACCCCTCTGAAGGGCCCACGCACAGGCTCTCTGACCTGCAGACACTCACCCGGGACACCGGCGGTGGGTCACAGGCTCACATGGGATTCATTCTGAGAAAGTCTGCATTACCTAGTGCCACAACGAGGGCTAGAAGGGCAGCCACCATTGTGCCTCAGCCCTGCCCCCTACCAGACAATCTACAGACCCAGCCTGCGTGAGTGCAGACCCCTCCGCACAGGGCCATTAGGAAGTGCTGGCCTGAGGGGATCAGCCTGCCCCACCCAACCTGCAGATTGCCAGGGGCTCTAGTTGCTGGATGGCTACCACACCTTGGGCCCATTCAAGGCCAAGCATTCGCAGCTAGCAGCCAACGCTGTGAACGTGCATTTCTGAGAGTTTCAGGCAGATCACTGCTGCCAACATGAACTTAGGCAGATCTCAGGGATCTGTGGGCCACTCCCAGACAGCAGCTGGTCTCACTGTGATCTATGACTACAGCGGGGACACCCGGGCACAGAATGTGCAGCAAAACTGAAGCTCTATCAGCCTGACAGCCCTTGTCTCCCTGAGAACCCTCTTCACCCAAGCCACAAAGTGCCTGCAGCCCACTGACAGGCAACCTCCCCCAGTGTAGCTTTTCTCTGGTGTTGCGCATTCTGTGCAGGCAACAGACCCTGGCTAGCTCAGTGAGCACATTTCAGGGAACAATAGTTGTGGCCAGACAATTGCTGCCTGTATGAGCTGCAATATCTCTTGAGGGGATCACATGAGTCTATGGGAAGGCCCCAGACAGCAGCTTGTTTCCCTGTGATCTGTGACTACTGCTGAACATGCAGACACTGAAATTATAGAAAACTGAGGCTATTGGCCTGACGGCCCTTGACTCCCTGAGATCCTGCCCCATCCAATACACAAAGTACCCACCTCATGTTGACAGGCAGCTGCCCTTGCCCGGGGGTGGAGCATTCTGCACTGTCAACAGATCTCAGCCAGCTAAGTGAGCAAAGTTCACGGAATACAGTGACTGGAAGATCACTGCTGCCAGCACAAGATACAGTATTGCTTGGGCAAACCTCAGGGGTTTTGTGGGCCCATCACAGATGACAGTAGGTCGCACAGTCATATCTGACTTTGGTGAGAGCCTGCAGGCCCAGAGCTGGCAGCAAATTTGGTGCTGTATAGTGCCTCACTGAGACGACACCCCAACTAACCCACAAATTACCTGTGGCAAGCCCGCTCCCAGGTAACCCAGTCCCATCCTGTGCTTTCCTTGGGTCACGAATTCAACAGCAAACAACAGCCCTCAGTTCATGTGGCCCATGCAAAGCCCATTCATCTGGGAGAAGCATTTGGTGGTGGGCCACAAACTCACACCCACGAGCTTCAGGAATTCTTAAACAGAACTTGGGTGTTTGCAGGCCTGAGGTGGGCAATAGCTGACCTTGCTACAATTGGAAACTTGTCCAGGGAGCCACATAGACAGCGCTGGCATGCACACTGACACTGCAATGGCAGGGGAAATATACTCAATAGACCCAGGAGACTCCTGGGTCCCTGCACCACGCAACATACATATCACCCCAAGGCCCTTCCAGTTTCAGAGACTTATGGGCAACTGACAGGCAGTATCAGGCTTTGAGGAGCACTGGTCCCTCTGCTAAACTGCCCTAGGTCAGGGACTAGGGATAACCAGACCGCTGCTTACAGCGTTGTCTCTTCCACTTAACTCTAGATCCAGCATAGACAACAACCACATGCGGATCGCTTGGTAGCTCCCAACAAGTAGCCTTGAGCAATCGAAGGCAGTGGCTGACCTTGGCCTACTGGGGAGCCCCTCCCAAGGGGCCACAAAACCAATGCATCCAGAGGCTGGCACCAGACCAAAACAGAGGAACTCCTGACTAGTCCCATAAGCGGTACACACAAAGGGTGGTTACAACAAGTACACCAGCCTGCTAGGGCAAATCCCACTCAGTGGGGTCAGCCCCCACACAGCAACTCTTACCCTGTGGGTGCACCCAATTCTCACAATTCGCCTGAGTGTTAATCCCACCCACTGATCTATTAACAATAATAAAGGCTTGGCGACAACAGAAGATCACACACAACCCACACAAAGGTCACATCCAGAGCCCCCGGCACAGGGGACCAAGGAGAGTGCGCCACTGGGCCGCACAGGACACCTTCCACATAAGACCATCTGGCCAAGGCTGAGAGACGAAACGAATATTCCTGACACATAGAAACGTACACAGAGAGGCTAATAAAATGAGAAAACAAAGAAACATGCCACAACAGGAGAAAAGTTCAAAAAGTAAGCTAAATGAAATGAAGGCAAGTAACCTACCAGAGACAGAGCTCAAAACGCTGGTTATCAGGATGCTCAATGAACTTAGGAGGAGAACGATGAGCACCTTAACAGAGAGACAGTAAGCATTAAAAAGGACATAAAAACCACAAAAAAGAACCAGACAGAAATGAAGAATACAATAACTGAAATGAAGAATACACTAGAAGGATTCAACAGTAGAGTGGATGAAGCAGAAGATTGAATTAGCAAACTGGAAGACAAGGTAGCAGAATACACTCAATCAGAACAACAAAAAGAAAAAAGAATTTTAAAAAAATGAGGATGAATTAAGAGACCTCTGGGACAACATGAAGCAGAACAATATCTGGATCAT
>NW_011889120.1:1497896-1499853 GCF_000151845.1 Pteropus vampyrus
GCAACTGACAGGCAGTATCAGGCTTTGAGGAGCACTGGTCCCTCTGCTAAACTGCCCTAGGTCAGGGACTAGGGATAACCAGACCGCTGCTTACAGCGTTGTCTCTCCCACTTAACTCTAGATCCAGCATAGACAACAACCACATGCGGATCGCTTGGTAGCTCCCAACAAGTAGCCTTGAGCAATCGAAGGCAGTGGCTGACCTTGGCCTACTGGGGAGCCCCTCCCAAGGGGCCACAAAACCAATGCATCCAGAGGCTGGCACCAGACCAAAACAGAGGAACTCCTGACTAGTCCCATAAGCGGTACACACAAAGGGTGGTTACAACAAGTACACCAGCCTGCTAGGGCAAATCCCACTCAGTGGGGTCAGCCCCCACACAGCAACTCTTACCCTGTGGGTGCACCCAATTCTCACAATTCGCCTGAGTGTTAATCCCACCCACTGATCTATTAACAATAATAAAGGCTTGGCGACAACAGAAGATCACACACAACCCACACAAAGGTCACATCCAGAGCCCCCGGCACAGGGGACCAAGGAGAGTGCGCCACTGGGCCGCACAGGACACCTTCCACATAAGACCATCTGGCCAAGGCTGAGAGACGAAACGAATATTCCTGACACATAGAAACGTACACAGAGAGGCTAATAAAATGAGAAAACAAAGAAACATGCCACAACAGGAGAAAAGTTCAAAAAGTAAGCTAAATGAAATGAAGGCAAGTAACCTACCAGAGACAGAGCTCAAAACGCTGGTTATCAGGATGCTCAATGAACTTAGGAGGAGAACGATGAGCACCTTAACAGAGAGACAGTAAGCTTTAAAAAGGACATAAAAACCACAAAAAAGAACCAGACAGAAATGAAGAATACAATAACTGAAATGAAGAATACACTAGAAGGATTCAACAGTAGAGTGGATGAAGCAGAAGATTGAATTAGCAAACTGGAAGACAAGGTAGCAGAATACACTCAATCAGAACAACAAAAAGAAAAAAGAATTTTAAAAAAATGAGGATGAATTAAGAGACCTCTGGGACAACATGAAGCAGAACAATATCTGGATCATAGAAGTACCCAAAGGAGAAGAGAGAGAGTAAGGGATTGAGAATCTATTTGAAGAAATGACAAAAAACTTCCCTAACCTGGCAAAAGGATTAAACATATAAGTTCGGGAAGCACAAAGAGTCCCAAAGAAGAGGAATTCAAACAGACCCACACTAAGACACATCATCATTAAAATGCCAAAGAACAAACACAAAGAGAATCTTAAAAGCAGCAAGAGAAAGGCAGCTAGTTACTTACAAGGGTACCCCCATAAGAATGTCTACAGACTTTTCAGTGCAAACTTTGCAGGCCAGAAAGGACTGGAAAGAAATATTCAAAGTTACGAAAAACAAGAATCTACAACCACGGATACTCTACCCAGCAAGGCTTTCGATTAAAATGGAAGGTGAGATAAAGAACTTCCCAGACAGGGAAAGCTTAAGGAATTCATTACCAACAAGCCAGTAATACAGGAAATGTCAAAGGGACTTCTGTAAAAACAGAAGGGGTAAAAAAGAAAAAAGAAAAAACAAATAATAAAATGGAAGTAACTATGTACCTATCGGTAATCACTTTAAATGTTAATGGATTATATGCTCCAATCAAAAGACACAGGGTAACTGAATGGATAAGAAAACAAGACCTTGTTTTGGATAAGAAAACAAGACCTGTGTCCTGTGTGGCCCAGTGGCGCACTCTCCTTGGTCCCCTGTGCCGGGGGCTCTGGACGTGCATATGCTGTCCACAAGAGACCCACTTCAGATCAAATGACACTCACTGACTGAAAGTAAAGAAATGGAAAAAGATATTTCATACAAATGGAAATGAAAAAAAAAAAGCCAGAGTGATACCTATATCAGATAAAATAGACTTTAAAACAAAGGCTATAATAAGAGACAAAGAAGA
>NW_011889120.1:1502413-1512091 GCF_000151845.1 Pteropus vampyrus
CTTTCACCACTCCTCTTCGACACTGTGTTGGAAGTCTTAGGCACAGCAATAAGACAAGAAAGAGAAATAAACGGTATCTAAATTGGAAAGGAAGAAGTAAAACTCTCGTTATTTGCAGATGACATGATACTATATATAAAGAACCCTAAAGATTCCATCAAAGAACTGCTAGAACTGATCAATGAATTTGGTAAAGTAGCAGGATCCAAAATTAATATCCAGAAGTCAGTGGCAGTTTTATACACCAATGATGAACTTTCAGAAAGAGAAATTAAGAATAATCCCAATTACGATTACATCAAAAACAATATAATACCAGGAACCAAATTAACCAAGGAGGTAAAAGGCTTGTTCTCAGAAAATTATGTCATTGAAAAAAGAAATGGAAGAGGTACAAATAAATGGAAGCATATACCGTGCTCATGGGTAGGAAGAATCAACTTCATTAAAATGGCCACATGACCCAAAGCAATCTATAGATTCAATGCAATCCCTATCAAAATACCAATGGCATTTTTCAGAGAGCTAGAACAAATAACCCTAAAATTTTATATGGAACCATAAAAGACCCCGAATAGCCATGGCAATCTTGAGAAAGAAGAACAAGGTTGGAGGTATCATACTACCTGATATCAAACTACACTACAAGTCTACAGTAATCAAAACAGCATGGTACTGGCATAAAAACAGATACATTGATCAACGGAACAGAATAGAGAGCCCAGAAATAAATCGACACCTGTACACTTACATAATATATGACAAAGGAGGCAAGAGTATACAATAGGGTAAAGACAGTCTCTTCAAATAATGGTGTTGGGAAAATTGGACAAATACATGCAAAAAAGAAAAAGAAAAAAATAAAAGAAACTGGACCACCTTCTTAAACCACATACAAGAACAGACTCAAAATGGATTAAAGACTTAAATGTAAAACTCGAATCCATGAAACTTCTAGAAGAAAAAATAGGCAGTAAACTCTCTGATATTGCTAACAGTAATTTCTTTTTGGATACATCTCCTCAGGCAAGGGAAACAAAAGAAAAAATAAACAAATGGGACTACATCAAACTAAAAAGTGTTTGTACGGCAAAGGAAACCGTCAACAAAACAAAAAGAGAACTGATTGATTGGGAAAAGATATTCGCTTATGATACATCTGATAAGAGGTTAATATCCAAAATATATAAAGAACTCATACAACTCAACAACGACAAAACAAACAATCCAATTAAAAAATGGGCAGAAGACCTAAACAGATACTTCTCCAAAGAGGAAATACAGATGGTCAATAGATATATGAAAAGATGTTCAAGGTCGCTAATCATCAGAGAAATGCAAATTAAAACCACAATGAGATATCACCTCACACCTGTCAGAATGGCTAACATCAATAAATCAAAGAACGAGAAGTGTTGACAAGGATGTGGAGAAAAGGGAACCCTCATACACTTAGTGGGATTGCAAATTGGTACAGCCACTATGGAAAAGAGTCTGGAGGTTTCTCAAAAAATTAAAAATGAATATCCCTTTCGACCCAGCGATTGTACTTATCTAGGTATTTATCCAAAGAAAACCAAAACAATAATTTGTAAAGATCTATGCACCCCTATGTTCGTGGCAGCACAATTTACAATAGCCAAGATATGGAAACAACGTAAATGCCCATCCACAGACGACTGGATAAAGAAGTTATGGCTCACATATACAATGGGATATTACTCAGCCATTAAAAAAAATGAAATCCTACCATTTGCAATGACATGGATGGACCTAGAGGTTATTATGCTCAGTGAAATAAGTCAGACAGAGAAAGATAAGTACCATAGGATTTCACTTATATGCAGAATCTAAGGAACAAAAAGAGCAAACTAATCAAAAACAGACTCAAAATATAGAGGACAATCTGGTGATGGCCAGAAGGAAGGGGGGTTAGGGAGCCAGGAGAATGGGGTGAAGGGTTAAAGAAATACAAATTAGTAGTTGATAGATGGTCATGGGGATGGGGGAGCACGGCACAGGGAATGCAGTCAGCATTAATGTAATGGCTAGGTGGAGAGCCAGAGGAGAGAAAAAGCAATTAAGGGAATCTTTATAAACTATATAAATGTCTAACCAATGTACTGTATACTTGAAACTAAAAAAATAAAATTTTTAAAAAATTTTAAGTATATCTAAATAGGTACATGAATACCACAGACACATTTTATCTTTCTTCTTTGGCAAATGAGAAATTTCTTATAAAATATTTAATATTAAACCAAAACCGTATAGGAATAACTGCCATACTAAATTTAGTACTTATAGCATAAGAAAATACTCCTTTGGGAGCTGATACGTGGGAGCATAGATGAAAATATAGGGACCTGATACAAAATGCATGCACTGGAGAAATGGCCAAACACAAATAAAACTAAGTTAACTATTTACTTTTAAAAATATATATAATTTAATTAAGTTTATTGGGGTGATATCGTGTACTAATCCTTTGTTTTTCAAATTGTCCATGCACAAATCCTTCTGGTTGTGGTTTTATTTCAGAAACACAGTATACTGTACATATCACTCTTCCTGAGAGGGGGTGTGTCGCGATAAATACACATTTTTTAAAGAGGAAACCTGAGGATGTAAAGAGAACAAAGAATTAAAGCGATGGCATAGCAGGAGTGGAGGGCTGTGTAGCAAAGCCGGGGACCTATAGGAAAGCTTAGGCGAGGGAGACCTGGGCCCTCTAGTGGCATCTAGGAAGGAGGGGGCAGAGATTTGCTTAGAGGCCTGCCCAAGAGAAAGTGCTCAGGGCTGTGTCTGTGGGACTACAGTGGGACCCTGAGAGAGTCAAACAGGCAGCAAGCATTTGGGTGAAGAATTTGCACATAAGCCTGCAATGTAGCAAAATGGAAATACAGACATCTTATTGAAAAAGAAGTCCCACCCCAGAAGCGGTCCCCTACCCCGAATGTGGGGAACCAGTACAGGTGGTCTTTGGCCCACCATTTCAAAGCACAGTTTCCCATTGCCCTTGGTTGACAGGTAAGTTCTGTTTCTAAACTTTAATCTCCGGTTTCTAAACATTCTATGTTTATAAGAAGTACTGGCAATAACCATGAGCCTAGTTTAAATTTCATTTCTGTCTTTTAGAAGGCCCTGATTCTTTTTAAATTAATCTCGACAGAACCCATTAGTCTTTAGCTTCAAAATAATCCAGAAAGGAAACAAAAGGCACACAAGGAGGAATGAGACATTTCAAAAGTATGGTGGAACGAATAATAGCAGGAACACTTATTTAGCACTTAGTAGGTTCCAGTTGTAGTGCTTTCCTGTGTTAACTTAGTTAATCATCACAACAACACTGTGAGGTAGGTACCATTATCGCCATCCTCATTTTACAGATGAGGAAGCTGAAGCACAGCAAGGTAAACAACTGCCCTTAAGTCACACAATAGTGAATGGAAAGCTTTGATTTAAACCCTCGCTCGATTCAATGGAAATGGAAAAGCAACAAAGAAATAGGAAATGGAGATTCTCTCCCAAAGGGACGTTGTCTTCAATCACGTATTTGTCTCTGTTCTGGTGCTGGTATTTACTACTTAACCCCACATCTTGAATTCATAAGAGCACTTTTCAATAAAATGTTTTCTGCTCAGAAAGCAACTTCAAAGAAAATGAGAGCAATAAACCAAAGATATATAGGTCAGGGGCAAGGTAACCAACATGAAAAGAGATATAAAATTGTATTTTTCCACTTTGAGTAATTCAGCTTCAAACAAGCCAGAGTCTCTTGAAATCAGATATCCTGTAGCAGGCCCTATTCCGCATTCCAGAAAGAAAACACAGAAAATAACTGCCACACATGTTGAAATATATTCAGTGAAATGGTGTGGTATTGGTCCACAGCAGTGGTTCTCAAACTTAGGCTTGTATCAGAATCGCCTAGAGAACTGATGAAAAACACAGAGGCCCAGTTTCCTTAAAGTGAGGCAGGGCCTGGGCCTTGTTACGGTACCTAGTTCCTGGGTGATTCTTATATCCTTCACAATCTGAGAACCACCGATCTGCAGGGTTCGGGTTCCAGTAAACAGTAGAAGAAAGTCTGGGATGGCAAAACTGGTCTTTCAGTAGACAAAAACTTCATGCACCACAGCTACATCTCACCTCTTCAGTGCCTGTGTTCCTCATGGCTCTCATCGGAGCCACATAATTGCACTTTACTTGTCGGCACCTCCCACCATAAACTGTGTTGCCCAAGGTTGTGTCTCAAGAATGGAACCCAACGTCTAGACATAATAATTACAAAATAAATATGTGTTGAATGAATGAATTATGGAAATCTATCAGCATTGAAATTATAGAATGGGAGTGTCGAGGACAATATTGAATTGTCTATAAATCTAACTCCAAAGAGCATATGGCTCAAGTATTGAAAGAGTTTTGTAATGTATGCAGCCACTCCAGGGGTTACCTCCATTCAGCACCAAGGACCTGGCTGGTTGACTAGTTAGAGATGCTGAATTCTGAGCCTGTATCACCTCTTTCAGTGGATAACCTGGGTACATAGTAACTTCCTGGGGATAACCTGGGTACATAGTAACTTCCTGGGGTCTCCTTAACTTCTCCCTGTATAGATTATGCTATTACTTACCCATCACATAAGGGGTGTTTGCACTAATCAATTAATGACCTGGCCATTTAAAAAAATACCAAATGCTTTTCAAGTGTTTATTATATGGTCCTGGGTCTAATAATACTGCTACAGAAATTTCTTTCATTGAAACATATGTTGTTTAAATGTAAAAGAATGATCTTTTAATCATGAAACACATGATTGCTATCAACTGAACAAAAATAATTTTTGCACAACTTGAAATAATCCAGTGTAAATAACCAAACACAAGGAATGCATATAAAAATAGTACAACATTCATGCTAAACATGGATTCTACTTAAACGGCAGAGCAGTTCCTAGCTCTCGTGCCACACTGACATTGTTATCTACCAATGGCGAGGCTGTGTAGGGGTGGTTTAAGGGCACAATACTAGAAACAACAAGATCTGTACTTGCTTCAAGCTTGGAAAGTCACCGACCTAAATGAAGCCTCAATCTCTTCATCTCTAAAATGGGGGAAATGTATCTTCTTTAACGGGTTCTCAGAAGAGAGCATGCATAAGAAGCGTTGAGCATTATGCCTTGCACAAAATAAATGTGCAATAAATGTTGCACTGTTGTTACCCTTGTTCCTTCCACGTCACTTGGTGTCTAAGACTCGGATAGAACTCTGCCTGTTAGTTCTTTCTCATCAAAGTCAGTTCTAATGGCCTAAACTGTTAGGGAAAGCTTTCTGTAAAGAATAACCCTTGAACTAGATCTTAAAAGATAAGGAAAATAGATAAAAGTCCCCAGCTTTTCCACTCACCCACGGTCTAGTCGGCTGTGGCCAAGGAGGACAGGGCCACCTAGGTGAATCTCCTCTGAGTCAGGACAGTGTCTCACAAGGGATATCTTAGTTATAACATCTCTCCTGGCCAGAATGCCCTGCTAAGCCACCCTGACATTCTTGCCAGTCTTTAAGTTTAGTTAGCTTTCCATACTCCTTTGGCAAATTTGTGTGCCTGTGTGTGTAACGAACTAATAGGAAATTCTGGTGGCCAACTCCTTTATGTTTTACACACGCTCAATGAGCTTTTTTGAATCTGCAGCAGCAGGAAACATTTCCATTTTCAATATGAGGCTGCCATTTTCCAAATACTAGCTTCTAGAGTACCACCTTTTCTCCATTGTTCTTTCCTACCACACAGGTATATTCTCAACAGTGTTTCTCACAGCACTGTAAGCAATAACGATTGCTATTTGCTGGGTGCCTATTGTGAACCAGGCAGTTTACATACAATCTCTGGAGGTACATATAATTATCCCATTTAACAGATGAAGAAATCAAAGACTCTGAGAGGTTTGGTAACTCGCCCAAGCTCATACAGCCTGTAAAGTTGAGCTGGGGTTTGAACTGAGATAAGTTTGACAAGGTAGCAAGGTCCTTTTCTCTCCCCAGTGCTTACAGTAGGGCAGTGAAAGGACATTTTGCTTGCAGGAATGTTTAAAGCATTTTTCCAGCCTGCTGTGTTGTGCTCACGTCACTTTGTTTCACCATAGCCACACAAGCAGAAATTGCCTCAGAACCTGCTGTCCCTGGACTGGGCTTACATCCAGCTCCAAGCCACACTGGGGAGGGGGGCAGTGCTTCTATTAAATTAATGTGCTCCAACATGAGTGCATCATTCCAGTCACCTGAGAATAGGAAAAGCCTTATCAAGAATTTGCTATTCATTTTAAGTCACGTTAATCCCCTTTGGTTTGATGCAAATTCATTTCATTAATAATTAACAGCACTTGGCAATGCTTTCCCTCAGTCTCAGTTCTCGGTCGGGCATTCCACTTTGCTGAATCTGAGAGAAATCAGGGTTAAACCAAAGGAGAAAAGAAAATGAGAGAGCCAGGATCTAGCATTAACCCACCCACTCCGACCCCCTATGGAAAAGGCAAGCTAACTATTGAAGCGACAGATATTGGCATTATCTATGAGGCAGTTTTTGAATGATCCTTGTAGTTCACCTTCCTAATATTACATCTTTAATGAACTCATCCACGCATTGATAGTATGGCTTTAAACCTTCCTTTTGGGTAGATATTATAGATCAGTGGTTCTCAGCCTTGGCTAGGAATCAGAATCACCTCTAAAGTGTAAAAAATACACACAAAATCTATTAAAGCTGAACATCAACATACCTTATGACCCAGCAATTCCACTTTGAGGCATGTGTCCAACAGAAATACACATACATGTGCACTAAAAGATATATTAAGATGCTCAGTGCAATACACAGTAGCCCCAAACTGGAAGCCAATCAAATACCCACCAACAATAGAATGGGAAATACATTTTCACACAATAGAATAATATACAGTCTGTGAGTGAAAGATATACAACTTCGCATAACAATATGGAGGAATCTCACATATACAATACCGAGAATAAAAGCCAGATACAAAGGAGTATATACTGTATGATTTTACCTAAATGAGCAACAAAAACAGGCAAAAATAATCTACATCAGAAGTCAAAATAGTGACTAGAGTTGAGAGATTACTGATTGGAAAGGACTTCTGGTTATATTCTATTTCTTGCTCTGGGTGTTGGTTACTTGAGCGTGTTCACTCATGAAAATTCAATCTATATATTCATGATGTATATGCATCTTTCTGAGTATATATTTTCCTCCTGTGCAAAGTTTAAAATATATACACATAAACATACTGCTTCTATCCAGTAGCCTCCCTATCACCACCAAACACACACATACACACCCACTCACTTCCCCTGGGGAGACTAATTCAGCAGCCTTGGGCTCCTCCCACACTGTTTTTTAAAGCTTCTCAAATAATTTGAGACTATCGGTGTCATCTCAATTTCCTTAGTTTCCTCTGGCCTTCCAGCATTTGCAGTAAACTGGTGGGAAAACAATATAATTCCATTACCATCTGCATGATATTAAAATGTGGGAACTGAAAAAAAAACATCAAATCAATTTATTGAACAAAAGTATGAACTGAGAATATTGGAAAGCTTCTCATTTTCAACTTGTAAAAAAGGAGCCATAGAGGAACTTGAGCATTTTTGCTGCATGGGCCTAATGAACATGACATAGCCTGTCCTTTTTCCCAGTAACAGTCATAAAACAGTAACAGCTAACACCTAAGCAAGGTGTCACTGTAAATGATTTACATAAATTTACTCATTTACACCTCATAACATTATTTGAGGTAAGAATCATTATCCCCATTTCACAAATGAGGAAACCGAGGCACAGAGACGTTAAATAACTTGCACACTGCCGTGCAGCTAAGTAAACCCCGGAACAGCAATTTGAATCCTAACAGTTTGGCTTCATCGTCCGTGCTCTTAACCACTTCATTAGATTGTGTCTATTTTATATTTTTAGTATCTTGTTCCCATTTTTAATAGACTATATTTAATATATTTATGGCAACTGGCAAGCTATGTCCACTTGAATATTGGCATCTCTGCTAAAATTACATGTGAGATGACCGAAATCAATAATACAGGTTTTACATCAACTTTTTTCCAGCTTTATTGAGATAATATTTACATATGATATCATGATTTTATACACATATATATCGCAAAATGTTTACCACAGTAAGGTTAGTTAGCACCTCCATTCCCTCACACAATTATCATTGTATTGTCCTGATAACATTTAAGATCTACTCTCTTAACAACTTTCAAGTATATAAATAACACGATATTGTTCATTATAATCACCATATAGTGTACATTAGATCCCCAGAACTTATTCATTTTATAGCTGGAAGTTCGTATCTTTTAACCAAAATCTCCCATTTCCCTTGCTCCAAACCCTTGGTAATCACTGCTCTAACACTCTGTTTTTATAAAGTCAGCTTTTTTAGATTCCACATTTAAGTAAGAACATACAGTATTTGCCTTTCTCTGTCTGAACTATTTCAATTAGCATAATGCTGTCAGGATCCATCCATATTGTCCCAGAAGGCAGGATTTCTTTCTTTTTTATGGCTGAATAATATTCCATTATAAATATATACAACATTTTCTTTATCCATTCATCCGTCGATAGACATTTAGGCTGTTTCTATGTCTTGACTATTGTGAATAATGCTGCAATGAACATAGGTGTGCAGATAAATCTTCAAGATAGTGATATCGCTTCCTTCAAATATATAGCCAGAAGTGGGATTTCTGGATCTTATGGTAGTTGTATGTCTATTTTTTTTTTTTTTTGAGGACCCTACATACCGTTTTCCATAGTGGCTGCACCAATTTACATTCCCACCAAGAGTGCACAGGAGTTTACTTTTCTCTATACCCTCACCAACACTTGTTTCTTGTTGTGTTGTTGTTGTTGTTGTTGTTGTTTTTGATAATTGCCATTCTAACAGGTGTAAAGCGATATATCATTATGGTTTCATTGGCATTTCCTTGATTAGTGATGTACCTGTTGGCCATGTGTATGTCTTCTTTGGGAAAATGTCTATTCAAATCATTTGCCCATCTTTTAATCTGATTGTCTGGTTTTTGCTACTGAGTTGTATGAGTTCCTTATATAATTTGGAGATTAACCCCTTATCAAATAGAGAGTTTATAAATATTTTCTCCCAATCTTCAACTCTTGGATTCCTGTTTGGTTATTTTTAATGGTTTCTATTTCTTTGTTAAACTTCTCATTCTGTTCGTGAATTGTTTTCATAATTTCATTTGGTTGTCTATCTGTGTTTTCTTGTAGTTCACTGAACTTCTTTAAGAGGATAATTCTGAATTCTTTGTCAGGCAATTCACAAGTCTCCATTTCTTTAGAATTAGTCATTAGAGTTTTATTAGTTTCCTTTGGTGGTGTCATGTTTCCTTCATTATTCATGATCCTTGTGGCCTTGCATTGGTGTCTGTACATTTGAAGAAGTAAACAATTCTTCCAATCTTCACAGACTGGCATGGTAGACAAAGCCCTTCACCACTCAGCCTGTCCAGATCCTGGGTGGGCCATCTGGTGGTGTCAAAGTGGGGAGTTTCTGCTGGAGTCCTAGGGCAGGCAGGTCTGGCGCCTGGATCAGCAGGTGGGCAAACCTGGCAC
>NW_011889120.1:1512481-1518748 GCF_000151845.1 Pteropus vampyrus
AGGAGTCCGCCAGAAGCCTGGTGCCAAAATACACCACCTAGGTCCATAGGAGCTACCTGGGGCCGCAGGAGTGGCCAAGGGCTGCTGGAGCAAGCATGCACCAGAGTGAGATGGGGGTCTGGTATACCAGGAGCCTGTTGGAAGCCTACATCAATTCTTCAAGTGTTAAGAGAAACAAGCAGGTCGACCACGAAAAAAAAAAATCCCTGACCCCAGGGACATGCATGTAAGTGTAGTTATTATTCGTTCATTAGCAAACACTGAGTGAATGCCTCCTCTGTAACAGGCATTGTGCTAAGGCAGTGGACCCAATGGTAAATACAGCCAAGGGCCAAATCCAAGCCTCCAGCAACCTCTCCATCTCATCCAACAGGTAGACACTGGTCAAATAAGCCAGGACTTAATGTAAGTGATCAAAGTGCCACAAAAGCGTATAAAATAGGGAAGCATCCTAGTTAGGGAGGTCAGTAAAGGCATCCCTGAAGAAGTAATGATGATGTGAAATCTTAAGGATGAATAGGAGGCAAAAGGGAAGGTGGGTGGAGCTGCAGAAAGAGTTTAATGTGTGTATGTAAATAATTGTAATGCGAATCAGAATGAACAAGTACTATAATAGACATACAAAAACGCACAATAGAACCTCAGGATCTTTTTCATTTTTCATTATTATAAATCACCTGAAATTATCATATTTCAAGCACGAACCCAGAAACCCCTGTATTAGGTTTGTAGTTGGTCTCAAAAGCCTGGAATACAATAAGACAAAAACCCTGCAGGACAGGAATTTGAAATAGTACTTTCAATTCAGCGTATGTTGAAAGAGTCAAGACATCAAAGTAAAAAAGGAAATAATGGTGTTTACCTTTTCTGGAGAAAACTAGCAACAAAGAAAGAAAAAAGAAAAGACTCTTAAGGTGCTAAATCATCAGTCACAGAAGGCATTCCTACAACACTGTAGGTCAGAATCTCCCCACTCCACCACCCACTACTTCTGTGGTTAGCTCTATCAGAAAAGTAAAGCTATCCCATTAGAACAAAAGACTCCATGCAATATATGAAGAAAATGGTTAAATGAAAGTTCTGAGACTGCCCAACAGGCTCAGAATAAATCCAGGTGCAAAGAATGAATAGTCTTTGCAAATCACCTTCCATACTGTTCTCCACTCACCACAATCAAGCAATGTGATCTTTTGAAAATGTAATTCTGTCATGGGCTGAACCCCATTTCCTCAAAAACTCTTCGACAGCACCCATTGCTTATAAGGTGAAAATATAGATCCTTAAAGTAGACTACGGGTGCTACCTGGTTTAGCTTCTGCCAACCTCTCCAACCCTACTTTGCACATCACTCATTTTCTGTGTTTCCCAACAAGTCTTTCAATCCTGCACACTTAACAGGCACCATGTTACCTCAGGGCCTTTGCACATGCTGCTCCTGCTAACTAGAATGCTCTCTTTATCCTACCCTTTACATAGCTGATTCCTACTTATCCTCTAGTTCTTGGCCTCTATTTGAGACAAGTCATCCCTGGTCTCTCTGACTGCATCAGCTCTCCCTATAACAAGCTCAGGCACCCTCCTACTCCACGGCACCTGCTATAAGTGCAAACATACATGTATTGTCTTGATTATTTGATTAATGTCTGTCAGCTCCTTAAACATGAGGGCTAGAATCTTGTCTGGTTTTTCTGATTTTGTATACACAATCCCAAGCACACTTGTTGACTCACAGTAGGGGCTTCACAATATCCATAGTATGAATAAAGGAGTGTTATAGAGCTCCTCAAATACTATGCATCTTTGGTTAACATATCACAATGCTTCCAATGCTTCACTCTAATAAGAACTGTGGATAAAGAAATATATTTCTAAAATAACAGTACATTTTATCCCTGCAAGAGGCATGAAGGAAGATAAACAAAAGTTGAAGAGGGTTTGCTACTCTCATCAAAAGCATATTCTCATTATTTTGTTTACTCAGAAGTACAGTCCAAAGTCTTACAGTAGGAATAAGAAAGAAATAAATATTTAGCTGTTTTAACCTCATGTTAATCAAACAATATTCTATCTATAACTGGATTTGGTAGTTCTTTCATTTAATCCTAACACGTTTGAGGAATGTTTTTCCCTGACATGAGAAAACACTAAGTTATTGCTATAAAGGACAAAGAAAGCAAAAGAAGACAACTGTGGGATTCCAGAAGGCCCTTCACTGCTAATAATTTACATTTTAGACTAGTGTTTGTTTTCCTCTTTTATAAAATTAAACATAATTATCTGCACTCCCTACCTGTCCCACTGGGAGTTTGGAGGAATTAATGAGATGATGTTCGCGGAGTGCTCGGGGCCCTTGGAAACACTATTATTAGAACTGTTAAGCAAACCACCGCTTCTGGTAACTTGCGGGTGACTTCCTGATGATCAAGGCTGACACCAGAAAGAAAAAAACGGTAAAGTGAAACAGTAAGGATGAAATCGCTATTTGGTGCTTTTTCAGTAATGAAAACCATCCCTTCTTTCTGAACTTCTAACGGGATCCTCTAATCCAGTAGCCATTAGCCACATATGGCCATTTAATTTAAGCTGAGGAAATGAATTTTAAATTAAATTTTAATTTATTAACATTTAAATATTCTCATGTGGCCGGCGGCTTCCTCATTGAATAGTGCAGATATAGAACATGTCCATCATCAAAGAACATTCTCTTGGACAGGTCTATGAATCCAGGAGGGTCTTTTGCTTCCAACTCTGCACGTGAATGTTATTTGACACTTTTCAACTCTAGCCCAGAGTAGAGGTTTGGGACTTTATCGGCTAGAAGAGAAATTACTCATAGAGCTGAAGAGAAAGTGTTCTTGAAAGACAGATGGTTTCCTTTCGAACTCATTTGTTGTGTCTTTATGTGCTGCCTTCGCCTAGTTAGCATTAAGAATATGTGCAGTGTAGAATGGGTTAAATGTTTCCCATTTTTCTCTGTCTCCTATTCCTTAGTGTCCTATCTACATATACACATTGAAGTCTGGGCAGAAGATAGAGTAAACTATCTGACTGACCATGAAAACAGAGTTTCATAGCTAAAAACTGCTATATCTGGTTGGCCATAAGATAAAACATAGGCTATTAGTATATTCTCATAGGGAACAAATACCCTCTCGTAGGAAACGCTGCTAAATCTTTTTTCTCTTTATACTATTTTAATCTTGTTGGATTGGGGGTGGGGTGGGGAACAGAAATGAGCCCAATGCATTCTCACTTTGTGTGGGTGTCTCCCTGGCTTGGTTACCAAAGAAACCATTATGTTCCATACTATTCAAATAATGGCTCTACTAGTGCTCTAAATACTTTCTTCTTTTCTAACCTGAATGCACCGTGGATTTAGAGCCACCATCTGCTGGTCAGCAGAAAAGAAGGGTTTCTGGAAATACCATGGCCCTTCCCACACTATTTGAAGCCTCGGTCTCAAGATTCCAACCTGAGAAGTCTGCTTCCAAGGCCAGTATTTCCCAAGCAAACCCAGGATGCCGCCTCTATGCACTGCTGCACTTCCAAACGGCATAAGGGAAAGGTTTTTGCAGACGTCCAGTGACATCTCCAGCCAAGCATCCCGCCACCAGTGCTATGAGGCTCCTCTCTTGCTGCAGCTGCAAGGGAATTGCTTCTCCAGCCCTGAAACATAGGGGATGTGGCTGCAATGAATGTTTTTGCCTGTCACCCTGGGCGTTGGAGTCAGTCATGTCACCCTCTGGTGGATGCCCACCGCTGCTCTCTAGAGCAATGATACAACAGCTGGGACCACCTGTTTCCATGCCTATAAGGTTGGGCTGTGTCCTCTAGAGCCTCTCACTCCAAAGAAAACCCAGGAGCCCAGGATGCTAACGTCCCAATGAAAGATTTTCATAGGGAAAGGACTATGTTTTCACCTCCTATTGACATTTGTCCTTCCCCACCCACTTTTTCCCAGTTTTACTGAGATATAATTGACATATAAAAAATGAAAGTAAGGTATACAATGTGATGATCCGATACATGTATATATTGCAAAATGATTACCACAAGAAAGATAGTTAGCACCTCTATCGTCTCACATAATTATCTTCTTTGGCAGTGAGAACATTTAGGATCTATTCTCTTAGCAACTTTCAAGTACATAATACTGTATTGTTAGCTATAGTTATCATGCTGCACAATAGATCCCCAGGACTTACTTATCTTAGAAATGGAAGTTTGCACCTTATAGCCAACTCTTCATGCGTATGGAGCACAGTGCACTTGGCTAACTCCCTATGAATCTGAGGCAGCCAGGAACTAAGGAATGAAGTCTTCTCGAAAAACTCCAGGTCTCTGTAACAAAGGGTTCTGGCCACTCTTTTGGAGATTTCACGTGGATATTAAAGGGCTTCCAAATTTCTTTCTCTTGGGCATATAAGTATAAATCTCCTGAAATTTTGCGATCGGTTCAATGTAAGAGTGTTACCAACTGCAACTTAAGAACAAGCAATTATTCTTAAAGCTAGTAGTTGCTTCCACTAAGACAAACCACACACGCATACACCCTTTCTAAAATATTACTTTAAGCTAGGGGTCTCCAAACTATTTGGGTCAGGCATCCTACCCATACAAAAAAATTTGCACACCCTCAAATATATGTACCTTTACTTATAAAGCACATACATATTATGTTATGCTAATATATTATCATATTATGAAATATGCTCCCCAAATTGAAATCTTTAAAACATTAAAAATGAAAATGCAATCTTTCTAATTGTGCTTAATTTTGTTTCATTTATTAAAGGTACAAAAGTCACTCTTGTTCTCATTGGAAAAATATGAAATATTTGAGAACAATCTGATCAAATACGCTCTTTTATTTTTTTCAAATTTAGTTCATGAGTCTTATGCTAAGTTCAGTTATGTTGATATTTTTTAAAGCTATTACACAGAGAGAGAAAGAGAGAAAGATCACACAAAGATACATAGATCCAATTGGAATAAGTGTAGTTAAAACGCTCTATAATATCTGCTGTAAAAAATCTAATATCTTTATAATTTAACATCTACAATAATATATTTTTAAAACACAGATAAGATTTATAAACCCCTTTACCATGTACATGTAAACATCAGTAAGTGGGAACTCCCTGAAAACACATACATGAATCATGCGACCACTGTCTACTCTTTTCCCTCAGGATGTACGATATGTGACCAAGTAATACACAGACTGAGTGTGGGCAACTGTGTCCATCTGGATATCAAATACTACTTGAGTCATATTTGGAAAAAGAAATTACTGGATGCCTCATTAAATTTAGGTTTCAGATAAACAACATATATTATTTTCGTATATGTCCGAAAGGGACATACTTACACTAAAAAATGATTATTTATCTGAAATTCAAATTTAACTGAGCATCCTGTATTTTATCTGGCAACACTTAAATATTAGAAAAGCTTAATTTGTTTCTTCTCTTTGTTTCCTTTCTTTAACCAAAAGTAAATATAAATAGAAGTTCTAATATTTCTTTTCCTGCATTATCAGCAATGGAGACCCCTTCTAAGAAGCTACCACCAGAAGCCTTGGACAAACCAGTATGCTCCTCAAATAGCTAATATGGTCCAATGCTGATAAAAACACACCCCCCTTCCCTTAAGTTCCTGAAACTACTCCTTCCCAAACCCCCTCACTACACTTTAGTAACATCCCTGGTCAATGCTCTGACTGATACGGAATCTTCATTTTTCTGGCCATTGAGTCTATTCAAAGGGAGAGAGAAATTACAAGTAAAGCAGAAAGGGGCTTGAGCCACACACGAAGGCATGTGTGTCAACTCACACATCCCCGTTCCACCTCTGGTTCACAGGGGTGGCAGCAGGCATACTTTACCCTCTCCATCCCCACCACTGGCACACACAGGGTGCTGATCAACATCACAAGTTCCCATTAGAGGAATGCAGTGATTATGGCCTAGAGAATTCAAGAGAACACATGGTTGGAAGATGTGTCTCTGTGCATTCGTGCCATAAAATTCTGAAAGGTAAATATAACATGATCAGAAAATGACTTATTCACACTTTCCTGCATACTTTCAATAAGATCGCCTAGCGTCAACAAAGCATGGTAAGAACAACCTCTGAGAGAATCACTGGAAGCCAGTGTTCATGGCAGCATGATGGCTGATGCTGTGTCATGGGATATGAAATAGCCAGCATTAAAAAAAAGGTTCTAGGGAATTGTAGTACGAGAAGATTTACGTTGTTCCAATA
>NW_011889120.1:1518798-1523657 GCF_000151845.1 Pteropus vampyrus
ATTATTTATCTGAAATTCAAATTTAACTGAGCATCCTGTATTTTATCTGGCAACACTTAAATATTAGAAAAGCTTAATTTGTTTCTTCTCTTTGTTTCCTTTCTTTAACCAAAAGTAAATATAAATAGAAGTTCTAATATTTCTTTTCCTGCATTATCAGCAATGGAGACCCCTTCTAAGAAGCTACCACCAGAAGCCTTGGACAAACCAGTATGCTCCTCAAATAGCTAATATGGTCCAATGCTGATAAAAACACACCCCCCTTCACTTAAGTTCCTGAAACTACTCCTTCCCAAACCCCCTCACTACACTTTAGTAACATCCCTGGTCAATGCTATGACTGATACGGAATCTTCATTTTTCTGGCCATTGAGTCTATTCAAAGGGAGAGAGAAATTACAAGTAAAGCAGAAAGGGGCTTGAGCCACACACGAAGGCATGTGTGTCAACTCACACATCCCCGTTCCACCTCTGGTTCACAGGGGTGGCAGCAGGCATACTTTACCCTCTCCATCCCCACCACTGGCACACACAGGGTGCTGATCAACATCACAAGTTCCCATTAGAGGAATGCAGTGATTATGGCCTAGAGAATTCAAGAGAACACATGGTTGGAAGATGTGTCTCTGTGCATTCGTGCCATAAAATTCTGAAAGGTAAATATAACATGATCAGAAAATGACTTATTCACACTTTCCTGCATACTTTCAATAAGATCGCCTAGCGTCAACAAAGCATGGTAAGAACAACCTCTGAGAGAATCACTGGAAGCCAGTGTTCATGGCAGCATGATGGCTGATGCTGTGTCATGGGATATGAAATAGCCAGCATTAAAAAAAAGGTTCTAGGGAATTGTAGTACGAGAAGATTTACGTTGTTCCAATAGAAACAGATTCCAAAGAGCCATGGCATTGTGAGTCTATCTCTCTCTCATGAAGGAATAGGGAGGCGAGATGATATTATCCAGGAATGGTGTATTTGACAATAAATAACTCTGATAGATGGTACCTAAACCTGAACAACACGAAACGAAGGCTGGACACGACAAAGGATCTTGAAGTGTATTGATTTGACAATGAACAAATATGCAAATACCACATCTCTATCCATTGTCCTCAATCTTCATCAGTAAAATGCTATAGCTCATCTGTGTGCATGAATTTTTATAATCAAGTTTTCATTTAATTGCCTACATGAGAGGCCTCAAACAAAATATTTGTCAGGGGTCCCACACACTTTAGGGGTAGCCCTAGTGCCAAGCAGTCCCAAAGTTCTCCTGTGCTGCTCCAATATGCAATTTCAAAATGGTACACAGCCTTAGGACATTCTCACGGGCAAGGTCATCCTCCACATTATAAGGGCTAACAATTACTAAGTGTCAGCTCTGTGCCTGGTACTGTGCTCAGAGCTATGCATACATTATCTCATTTTATACTCACATTAAACCATGAGAAATAATAAGTTGCTTTGTTTGAAGCCACTACATCTGAGAACAGTGTGTTAAGGAGCAATACATCATTGAAAGAGGTTAATTTGAGTTTTTTATTCATTTCCCTGAACTCCCATGGAGTAGGCAGATCTCAGATCATTTCATCTCCCTTTTACAACTGTAGAAATTGAGTCCTAGAAAGGAACGAGAGGAAGACCGGCAAGATCAGGCCAATAGATTTCTCCTGAGGAGGTGTAAAAACTGCAGAACCAGAAGAAAAGGCTATGGCATCCCAGACTAGATCCAGGCTCTGCCTCCAGACCATCCTGCCTCACTAGCAAATGGTGTGTGGGGGAGTTCTGAAGTGATCTACCTACCTAGCCAGGGCTCTGCTACCCCTCAAATGCACCATGCCCAGACCAGGCAAGTATGGCCTCCTTTCCCTGGAGCCATAGATGGTGTGCCCTGGCTGGGATCATCTGTGTGCTCTAAAATGCCCCTTGTATTATCAAACAAACCTTCATTCTTGTTGCTTAATTCATGCCATACAGAGGCAAAAGAGTAACAAAGGGAGTGTGGGCACTTAAAACACATCTGAGCCAGCTAACATGTGATTGGGGGCAGTGGCATGAACAGCAAGATCCTTGCATGTTTCTTCATTCATTTCAGCCCAAGATCTTAGCACCACATGCTGCCCGCTCCCTTCGGATAAAGAATGAAGGACAGAGCCTTTCTTCCCTCATCATTTGACATCTACCAAAACAATCCACGAAGGCCATCGTCAGTGCCTGGTGCAGAAAAAAAAAACTGCTTCCCAACAAGTTCACATCATACAAAATGTTCCAGCATGACAAGAGACAGGGGACTATCAGGAACATTGTCCTTTCTCTTCCTTGCCAATTAGGTTTTGGCTTTTATTTCTAAGGTGTATTTTAAACCAATAAGACATGAGCCAAAGAGAATGGAAGCCAGTGATGTGTGTGTGTGTGTGTGTGTGTGTGTGTGTGTGTGTGTGTGTGTGTGTGACACAATGGGGGGGGTGGTTAAGGGGGGAATGAATGAATGAATACAGGCTAAAAGAGGTATAGAACTATTTCTGTCATTGGTCTCTCTGTTCATTTCCCTACAAACCAAATAGCTTGGAAAGAATCAGATCAGAAGATGCAGCAGTAAATGAAACGGACAAAATTCTCAGAGAGCTTACTTTAAATTGTGGGGAGAAGTGCCAGAAACAGGCAATAAACAAAATACATAAATCATATGGTATGTTAAATAATGATAAGTGACATGGAGAAAAAAATGAAGCGGGAAGTGAGGATGAGGAGTACAGGTTGGGCGGCGCACTTTTAAATAGCGTGGTTAGGGAAGGCCTAAGTGAGGAGATAGCATGCAGCATTTACCAAAGTTATCTGCCCAAGGAAACTGTCACAGAGCAGCTCACGAAAGTTAGAAGATGCTATTTTAAAAAGTAGTTTCAGCTGGGGAAGATAAGTGTATCAATTAGGAATTATATTTGGCTGCTAATAAATTAAATTCAAATATCAGCGTTTTAAACAAGATAGAAGTTTCTTCCACTTGCATAAAAGAAGTGTGGGGATAGGCATTTTGGAAATATAGGATGCCTCCTTTCTGCTCCACTCTCCTGAGTTCCAGGGTCCATGGCTTCCATCTTCAAACTTGCTTCAGGCCAACGCAGTTGCTCTATCTCCAGCCATCACATTTGTGTTCCAAGCAGAATTCTCCCTTTTACAGACTCTTCTCTTAAGTCCCACCTGATATGTTTTGCCGACATCTCGTCAGCCACCCCGAGCTATTAAGAGAAGCTGGGAATATATTTTAGCTAGAATGTGACTTCCCATAATAAGATTTTTTTTTAACTAAGGAAAAAAATGGCAATTTGCCATATGACTCAGGAAAGAAGGAGGGTAAGGTAGAAGGAGTGTTCCGGTATACAAAATGACAGCTTTCTATTTTAACGCAACGGATAGTGCAGCCTCCCACACATCAGTACTGCAGCTGCAGAGCCCTCGGTACCTAGGGAAGCCTATGGTTAAAATTCATTGGAGAGGTTGCAGGGAAAAAGGAACCCTCATACACTGCTGGTGGGAATGTAAACTGGTACAGCCACTATGGAAAACAGTATGGAGGTTCCTCAAAAAAAAACTAAGAATAGAATTACCATACGACCCACCAATCTCTCTTCTGGGTATTTACCTCCCCAAAAAACTTGAAAACATTTTTCTGCAAAGATACATGCACCCCACTGTTTCTAGCAGCATTATTCACAGTGGCCAAGACATGGAAACAACTGAAACGTCCTTCGATAGATGATTGGATAAAGAAGATGCGGTACATATGTACAATGGGATATTACTCAGCCATAAGAAGAGATGAAATACTGCCATTTGTGACAACATGGATGGATCTTGAGATTATCATGCTAAGCAAAATAAGTCAGAAAAAGTTGAGAACCATATGATTTCACTCACATGGGATACAAAACTGAAAGCGACCAAAAAAAGGACAAACAAACAGAGACACATGGACACTGGATTAGTGGTTACCAGAAAGAAGCGGGAAGGAGGTAAGTAAATAAGGGTAAAGAGGGTCAACTATTTGGTGACGGAAGGAAATCTAACTTTGGGTGGTTAACACATGATGCAATATACACATGACGTATTATTGAACTGTACACTTGAAACCTATTTGACTTTATTAACTAATGTCCTCTCTGGATCTCCAGCACCAAGTGAATGGCACGTGGTAGGCCTTCAGTACTGTTCAATGAATGATGTTATTTGAAATGCCCTCACTCTCCCAGTCACCCTGAACACCCCTCAGTTTGCTAAAAGCCCTCTTAAACAGGCTCCAAGAAATACAAACTCAATTCTTAGAATTGTGACATTAGCAGAGAACAGCATGGTGCTCTTTGGCATTATATAATGTCCCAAGCCCTGGTTTAGTGGCTGATTTAGAAAATGAGTTTTTACGTATGAATTTATAAATCTATTTGGAAAATTTCCAGGGGTGGGGGACACCGGGTCAGAATTCACTGCCCCATATCATGCCATGTGATAATATATGATCATGGGTCAAGACCCCCACAGCCCAGCAACTAAAAGAGCCTCCCTAAAACCAGATTGAGATGCACAGGTATATACTGGGAACGCCTCAAAACCAAAATGCTTACCACATAATTATTCTTCTGATTTTAATGATGCCTTTCTATTTTAAGAAACAATCTAAAAGATTTTAGACTTGTTACTGGATGTTATTTCCATTTTTGAGGTGACACAGAAACTTCTACGCATTCACCAAACACCATTTCTTTTCCTTCTGGGCTTATAGCTGGATTACAGTTAGGAGGGGCCGTGTCATTGAGTTCTGGCCAATGAAATGTGGATTGAAGTGATTTACACATGATGGAAGG
>NW_011889120.1:1523707-1539305 GCF_000151845.1 Pteropus vampyrus
GTCAGCCACCCCGAGCTATTAAGAGAAGCTGGGAATATATTTTAGCTAGAATGTGACTTCCCATAATAAGATTTTTTTTTAACTAAGGAAAAAAATGGCAATTTGCCATATGACTCAGGAAAGAAGGAGGGTAAGGTAGAAGGAGTGTTCCGGTATACAAAATGACAGCTTTCTATTTTAACGCAACGGATAGTGCAGCCTCCCACACATCAGTACTGCAGCTGCAGAGCCCTCGGTACCTAGGGAAGCCTATGGTTAAAATTCATTGGAGAGGTTGCAGGGAAAAAGGAACCCTCATACACTGCTGGTGGGAATGTAAACTGGTACAGCCACTATGGAAAACAGTATGGAGATTCCTCAAAAAAAAACTAAGAATAGAATTACCATACGACCCACCAATCTCTCTTCTGGGTATTTACCTCCCCAAAAAACTTGAAAACATTTTTCTGCAAAGATACATGCACCCCACTGTTTCTAGCAGCATTATTCACAGTGGCCAAGACATGGAAACAACTGAAACGTCCTTCGATAGATGATTGGATAAAGAAGATGCGGTACATATGTACAATGGGATATTACTCAGCCATAAGAAGAGATGAAATACTGCCATTTGTGACAACATGGATGGATCTTGAGATTATCATGCTAAGCAAAATAAGTCAGAAAAAGTTGAGAACCATATGATTTCACTCACATGGGATACAAAACTGAAAGCGACCAAAAAAAGGACAAACAAACAGAGACACATGGACACTGGATTAGTGGTTACCAGAAAGAAGCGGGAAGGAGGTAAGTAAATAAGGGTAAAGAGGGTCAACTATTTGGTGACGGAAGGAAATCTAACTTTGGGTGGTTAACACATGATGCAATATACACATGACGTATTATTGAACTGTACACTTGAAACCTATTTGACTTTATTAACTAATGTCCTCTCTGGATCTCCAGCACCAAGTGAATGGCACGTGGTAGGCCTTCAGTACTGTTCAATGAATGATGTTATTTGAAATGCCCTCACTCTCCCAGTCACCCTGAACACCCCTCAGTTTGCTAAAAGCCCTCTTAAACAGGCTCCAAGAAATACAAACTCAATTCTTAGAATTGTGACATTAGCAGAGAACAGCATGGTGCTCTTTGGCATTATATAATGTCCCAAGCCCTGGTTTAGTGGCTGATTTAGAAAATGAGTTTTTACGTATGAATTTATAAATCTATTTGGAAAATTTCCAGGGGTGGGGGACACCGGGTCAGAATTCACTGCCCCATATCATGCCATGTGATAATATATGATCATGGGTCAAGACCCCCACAGCCCAGCAACTAAAAGAGCCTCCCTAAAACCAGATTGAGATGCACAGGTATATACTGGGAACGCCTCAAAACCAAAATGCTTACCACATAATTATTCTTCTGATTTTAATGATGCCTTTCTATTTTAAGAAACAATCTAAAAGATTTTAGACTTGTTACTGGATGTTATTTCCATTTTTGAGGTGACACAGAAACTTCTACGCATTCACCAAACACCATTTCTTTTCCTTCTGGGCTTATAGCTGGATTACAGTTAGGAGGGGCCGTGTCATTGAGTTCTGGCCAATGAAATGTGGATTGAAGTGATTTACACATGATGGAAGGAGACTGGATCCCTAAATGATTGAGTGGAGTAGAGTTGGCTACATCCCCTACCTAAGTTGGAATGCGACATGGCTGAGAAATAAACTCTCATTGTACTAAGCCACTGAGATTTTTTGAATGGTTTGTTATGACACTTATCTTACCCTGATTTATACAGAGAAATAAAATAAAGACCCTTTGATAATAATAATGTTAAATTTTCAAAGAGAAGACAATTCAGCTTTGTGCAATCTCAGCTATTTTGGGCTGCTGTTACAAATGATGTAGTTTTAACATCAGTGAGTGACGAGCAAAGAGCTAGCAGCTAGCTTCTTAGATAACATAAACATACCGTATTTGCTTTTCAGGTGCTGGAAATGTTTTCACTAAAACATGAAAGAAATATTTTAACAGGCTGAGTTGCGGAAAATGCTCTACATGAAGAGACCAAAATGTTTTCCAAAAAGGGAAACAACTCACTATGGTCCCAAAGCCCTCCCCATGCTTTAATAGAAGAACATCCAAAATGAAGTAAAATTGCTGGACTTATTCAGAAATTTAAGGGAATTTTTCGCATGAGGGTAGAATGCTATTTGGTTTCCACTTAATATTTATTTTTCTAAAATGATACTTTAAATTAAGGAAACTGTCCAAAGTCCTTACCCTGACCTACTTGGGATTCGTAGTATCAAACTGAATCGCTCTTCAAATATTCTTGTTTGCACTATATATTCAGGCCATTAGATCTTCCTAAAAAATCAGGAGATATTTTCCTGTGTAATTTGTTTTTTTCTCTCCATATATCTAGTAAGAATAATAGTAATTAATAGCAATAATAATAGCATCTGCAATACACATTAGAATTGACAAAAAGCTTCCATACTCATTATCATCTTACACTTGGTAATACTCTAAACAATCTATTGCCTTCTGTATTCCATGTGTGACATTTGTAAAACTGTAATTTCCCAACTCCCTAATGTTTCCTGACTAACACAGCCCTACTCACTAATTATATAGAATAGTTAGTACGTATTAGAATATATTTTGTTTGTAAAATATGGATGCATTTTACCAGAAGAGCAAAAGTATCAATTATCTCTAACAAAAATTTAATTTGCGATACATTTTTAGATATATTCACCAGACTTACAGTATCCTGTTTAAAATCCTTTGTTTCTCTTATCATTTTCAATATACCCCATTCTCTTCTCCAATAGTATCAAGTTTCCAGGTTTCCAGTCTCTGGCTTGAAATCCTTGGCCTGCAGATATTTTAAATAAAATAGAACCGTAAAAAAAAAAATATTAAGTGATACAGACCAAGTTTTCTTTTGGTGGTATGATTTGTGCTCATTTGGGTTTTCCAAGATTTTTTTCAAGGAGCATATAATTCATTTTTAAGTAGAGAAAAAAACTAAAAAATAAATAAACATAAAACATTTCTTTTAGCCACTTGGCTTTTGGTACATAGTTATGTATAAGATTGCTCTGGGTTCATTTTGGTCTTAGTAGTCTCTTGTCCTCAACTTCATTTTGAAAAAAAGTAATACAGCAAAACACATTGTATCAAGTAGAATTCTTTCTCCTCCAAAGAAGCCTGTTTAGAAATGAACATCTTTTTGAGGCACCTGTTTCCTTTCAGTGGGGATGACGGATAAAGTTTGACTGAGAGAAATGCCAGTCGGGTAATGAGGCAGATTGATTAACTTTCTAATGTTTCTTTCCTGACAGTAAATCCCAAATTTTAGTACTATGCTTAGCAAAATATTTTTAGAAATATCATTTGTTCAATAGAGATGATGCATTTTACTACTTCTTAGAGCAAACCATTGATCCCTATCACCATGGCATTAGGTAGGCCTCACAAATCATCTAGGCATCTGCCCTCGGCCTCAAATAAATCACCGACAGAGCGGTAAAGAAAAGGGAAATGCCAATCGGAACTAGAGAGTCAAGAGGAAAAGACTGTGTGGTATCTCTATTTATTACATTTCTTTCTCTTAAAGACTTTGGTTATTTTCATTTCTTTTGCAATTTCCTCTTGAGAACTTCTCACATGAAATATATTTTATCATAGTACAAATTTTCCCAGCAGGTATTTTCGAGTTCTTGGAAAATTCTATGCAGATTCATGCTAAATATCATCCAGAGTGAATTTTAAAATAATGATAAACAAAATGCATGAACTTTACACATATGTGTACACAAACATACACACATCAGCATTTATCGATTCAATTTAAAAGTTCCTATCTTTAAAAATTATCAATTCTCCAACCCATAAAGTCTTGTTTACTTTGTTTACATTCATTTTATTATCAGGGAGGCCAGAGTGAAAACCTGAAAACCTAGATTAACTCCCTTCAAGCTCCTTAGGGTTTTCTCTCGATCGCTAGAGACTTCCCTTCTGGGCAAAGTAAATTTCTCTCCCTTTTCTCCCACCTTATTCCACAAGGTTTTTCTCTCCTGAGGCCAGAGGAACACTACACTTTTGGGGCTTTCTCAGAACAAAAGTCAAAAATAGGGAGAGGTGCTGGCCCTCAACCCAGAACCCATGATTAGGTAGCCATGCCAAGGTTGGTCTAGCTTCTAACGTAATCTCTGTTCCTGATCATGGAGATGTCTGGCTCCTGATAATCGCTATCTTGCCTTGAGAAAGAGTTTGACTGTAGCAAAAAAAAAAAAAAAAAAAAAAGATTCATGATCTGTTCAGAACCTGATCCTAACAACTTCATTTTAATAGTTATTCTCTCTTACAATATCTCCACAGATTCCCACAGTAACTTTATTGCCAGCCACAAAAAGCAGAAAAGAGAAAAGGGAATCAAAAAACAAAAATTCTGATTAGTAGAGGGAAAATTCCTATTGCAGTGATCTTTGAACTAGGGTAGGATAAACTCCTATAATAAATAGTCCCCAAAATATAGAACAATTAAAACACAATAGAAATTTATTTCTTGCTCACATAATAGTCCAAAGTACATTTACTGGTAACAGTGGGTGGCTCCTCCCCTTTATGGCAATTCAGGGATTCAGACTCCTTCTATCTTATGGCGCTGGCATTCCCAAGGCCTCGTAGATACCTGCATTCAACTAACAAGGAAAGAGAACATAATGGAGCCAGCAAGGGGAGGAAGCAACCAGTATCTTCTACTTGCATTCTATTGGTGAGAACTAACCACATGACCACATTTAACTGCAAGGAAGGCTGGGAAATGCAATCGAGTTGTGTGCTCCAAAGAAAAGGAAAAAGAATTTGGTAAACGGTGATACCTGTTTTATTCATTCTTGAACTCTTAACATTTTTACTCAATACCTAATATTAGACATTTGATAAAATGCTGGGTGAATGTTACAAGTCAGAAAGTAAATCGCTGTAACGTTTCATTATATTATTTATATTTTATATAGTATATTTGTATATTTTAATATAATTTCATATATTTAATATTGAATTAATATTAATTTAATATTAAGAGAGCCTGAAACTTAGTCTTCCCTACTTTAAAATTCCAATCTCATACATGAATCAAAGTCTTCCTCCCATTCAGGTTGATTAGTGGCTCCAGAGACTTGGAATGGGGGTCAGACCGAAGTGAGGGGTACTGCTTTCTCCCACATTGTCCTCTTCTCTCAGGGTTGAAGTAGTGGGGAGAAGAGAGGAGAGAAGAGAATGAATTTTTTTCGTGCCTTCCCTCTGCTTTGTTCATTATAATTGCAGTTCTCTTACGTGGTGGTGGTGAGATAGCCATCCCTTTTCTACTGCTTTCACTGTTGTCCTGTACAACCCAGACTGTCCTGGGTTCCCTCTCTGAGACAGGAATTAAAAATACTAGCTCTCTGAAGGGAGGGAGCACATCGGTTCTTCAGAAGACCCCATGGGCCTCCTCCCCTGAACAGTTCTCTAGAGTAGAAGATGCAGCTATAAAGTCAGCCTCTTTGTCACCTCTCCTCAGCCCCTCCTTACAGTGACTTGCTGATGGGACTTCTTCCTTCATTGAGCTGGCAGATCTCTGGGGGGACACAACCAAGAGAGTTTACATTCTAGCCACTTTCTGTGGTGTCCATTCGGGCACGGGAAGATCCCACACTCTTGTCACGCCAAAGGGTAGTAATGCTGGCTGCACCCGGCATTGTGCCTCTCAGTTATGATTTCTCACCCCAGCCCCAGAATCATCCTCCCAGAGCATCGGGTACTCTGCTGGCTGGTGGCTCGGCAACCTTGGTTCAGGAGATAATCTTATTCTCAGATTTGGGGTGGGAAGATTTCGGCAGTTCTCCCACCCTCAATCTTACACAAGGAGTGGACAAGTCGAATGCCCCATAAAACAGGAGGGCCCAACTGAGGCCCGAATTTTGAGGTTCTAATCAGAATTGCTTTGAGAAGTGCCCATTTTGTAAAGTAATGTGGAATAGTCTAGACAAACACACCCCTCCCCCACACATATACAAAAAAATATATAAGTCTATATATAACAATAGTGCTCTAAGCGGTAGAATTCTGTTATTTTCCACTTTATTCTGTACTTTTTTTATATCTTACAAATTTCTACAGTGAATATATATTATTAATAAGATGAAGGATGGTAATAATTTTTAAAATTCCTGTATCTGCCAGTCACTGTGATACACGTCCTTACATATACCTCATTTAAACCTCAAAACAGGACAATAAAGTAGGAACTGTTATTAACCTCATTTTATAGATGGGAAAACTACAACTTAGAGCTTTGTCACTGCACAGCTGGAAAGATAAAAGAGCCAACAGATGGCAAATTCAATATATAAGTCCATGTTTCCTGAATCTACATTTGTATTCTTTTCACTACACTATGTGATGTAACTGATGTGGGAGAACCTTAGCTGGACCACAGATCAGCAGTGGCTCAATCATGATCCACGTCGAGCTTTAGTCTCATGAGGTGGGATGTAAAAATGGTTCTCTCCATCTGAAGGCAAAATAGGGGCTAGACAGAGGGCACACAGACCAGGTTTCTGAAAATTTGGCTTTGTTTCCCCAACAAAGCATATAAAGCAATGTGGAGTGAAGGGAGATGAATGATTTGGGTATACACTCAAGACTACACTAAAGCACAGCTATGGGTAAGTGGCCAACAATTCAGGAAAGCCTCACCGACACAAAGGTCTCACTTGCAGCAGCCTCAAATATTGGCAACCCAGGGATCCCAAAATTAGTTTAAAGGACGTTTGTGCAGCACAGCTGCCCCTAAGAACTATAAACTTAATAATATTAGAAATATACAGAGATACCACTGGTATCCTCCAGATGAAAAACAGCAGTAGATTAGAAACAGAACACACTAAGGGAAGAGGAACAAGAGAGTAGGCAGAAATACTAGAGCAGAGCAACTGGGTAGGGGGAGGGTGGACATTCTGTGAATGGGCCACCCGAGTCCTCGATGTTTCAAAAGCCCCGAAAGATATCACTGTATGGCAGCACAATAAAGAAACAATATTAGAAAAATAAGGACACTAGAGGTCATTGGAGGTCACTTAGACCCCTCCTCATTTTACAATTGTGTTAATGAAGTAACAAAATTATTACTGTTCATAATAACAATCCCAAGTCATTAAGAAGTAATGATTATGTTCAAATACTATGTTCAAGAAGGCTATTATATTTATTAAGTAAAAATAAATATAATGGCATTTATACACATGGACTTATATTTTCTAAAAAATGTTCTTTTGTGAAATATCTCATTCTCTGATAAGAACAGATATATTGGTCATTATGGTAAAACCAGGTAATATTAGTAGAGAACATTCAACTTTTTCAAAGGCTACCATCTCTTTTCACCTTTGAACTCTTCCCATGAAATTTCTAGGGTATATATTTGATACAATCATCCTCGCTTTATAGATTTGTCTCAGTGAAGCCACCGAAGGTTGGCAGATTCACTGTTAAAACCTGGGTCTCCTAACTCACAGCCCTGGGCACTTTCTTCTATATTTCTTCTATAGTTTCTTCTGAGGAGTAATGCTAGAGAATAAGTGCTTTAAGGGATTATGCGTTATTTTGAACTCTTCTCATCACTGCTCCCCTTCTATTGTCATGCATTATCAAAATGGTCTCATATGACATATTCGTTCAGGTGAATAACTGAATTTATTTAAAGAACCAATGAAATAACCCTTCTCTGTTCTTTTAGCTATGGGTCCTTGTGAGAAACTGTGGGTAGGATGGAAAACTCCTGACTTTAAGAAGCTGAAGATTTGCATTCTGGGGCGCCACCCCTTACAAGTATCCTGTTTGCATCATGAAATTATTTAATTCAAAAGCATTTACTGAGAGCCATCTATGTACCAGGCTTAACAATCAGAGTTTTTCCATCTAACGATTCATTTAATTCTCATGATAATGTTGTAAGTAAAGCTAGTACAAGATTTATCCCATATTCAACAAATGGTTATTAAAGCACTAATTATATGTGAGGTACTGGGCCTGCCAGATGAGAAATATATCTATTTCTGGCCCTCCAGAAGCTCACTTTCTATTAAGAGAGACAGACATGTAAACAACACAATTAAAATATAATGAGGTAAAAGCCTTTGTAGGAGACAGTGTACTTTAAAACATTATACGAATATAAGGTATAAAAATTAAGCATAGCTGTAGGTCTCAAAGACCTCATCCTGTTTTCAGAAGTACCTAATTTATCTACAAGGAAATCTGTGGCACTGAGACACTCTGAAGCAGATGGAGGAATACCCTGACCCAAAAACATATGTCACCGCTGTTTCTATCTTTCTAAGAAAATCTGATTAAAAGGAGGGGAGGAAAACATGATGCTTGCCAGCCCAGCAGATAAGTGAGAATCTTTGGGGATTCAAGAGAATACTGAAGAAATATGTGTGCCCAGGACAGGGAGTAAGAAAAGAAGAGTAAAATTTTTTAAAATTCCATAGATTGTGGGGACTCAGGGCATAAATCTAAAAAATCAAAATAGAGCATGGGCATTTGTTCTAACTTCCTTGATACGAAACTGATGTCTGTGAGCTCCAGACACAATAAAAAAGAGTTTATTAGCTCCAGCCCTTCACAAATAATTGTTTAAATAAACAACCAATACAAATATTTATCCTTCTTTCTCCCCACTAACTTTTTTTCTTCTTTCCTTCCTTTCCCAAATATTTCCTAAAGTTACACATGCTAATTGCTGGAAGGTACAGAATGACATCAGCCACTGAGTCAGCTTATCTTATCAAAAACTTTCACTGACAAATAGAAAATGTTTTTAATAAAGCACATAACCCTAGACATAAAAGGAGTTATATATCACAAATTTAAAACCTCTTTAAAGCCCAATCACTGATGATTAGAGATGTTACTTAGAATATCGGTGCCACAATCTCAGTACTGCTTTCATTAAATGACTTTGCCAAAGTTATGAAACCTTCATAATTCCATGAAAAATGGGTGTCTCTAACAATACCATGTATAATTAAGCATATATTGCTGTGCAGATGGAAAATTCCATTGTTACCTGCATCAGCCTCAAAGATCAATTTGCATATGAGGATCAAAGGGAATCTTACAGCCTGCTGGTTCATTTAAAAGTGAACCAGGAAGATTTTAAGACCTTATTAAATCCCACAAATAAATCGGAATAAAAATATTTTTACTTGTAAACAGCAAAGTATTTTATAAAGGATTATGAGGGAGATGCATTCATCTATTGCTTGAGTTGAAATTTTCTGATGTGTTCGTTTTCATTCCTTGTCTCTCTCAAGCCTCAGTATTCTTGAATCTTGTTCAAATTAATGATATACTTTAAAGTCAGATCGAAATTATATTATTCCATTCAACTGAACATGCAAGACTTCAGCATGTGTTCAGCATGAGGGCAGGAGTGGAGAAAGTATTGCTGACATGAAGTAGAAACCAAAGCCCTCCTATCTTCACTGGGTACAATATCCTTCCCCCATCAGAGGAGACAAGCAAGAGACAGGCCAGGCTAGGGAGTTCTTCATGGCCAGGATAGAGCAAAGGGATGGAAAGCACAAACCAGGATAAAGGACAAAGGCCCACTCCTGTTGGTGATAGAGGATCATTGTGACTGCCCTTTACCTATTGTCTCAGCTCTAAGCCAACCTTTCTGTGAACCTGGAGCTGGGATTCTAAAAAGTACATTACCCCAGCTCCCTTGCTAGCTGGCTTCCTGTCCACTTCTGCCAGTGGGAGACTGAACACAGAGGATCTCCTAGAGGTAATTGGAACATGAGAAAAGAGGAAAAAGGACTTCCTACTTCTTTCACAGTTTCTGTCAGCATCACTCCAGAGGTGCCAGCAGTGGCTAGAGGATCAATCATCTCTGCTCGCTCGCTCACTGGGATATGCTATCTGGGCCACAGAGCATCCACTGGATTGCCACCAGCAGCAGGGCACCTGCTCCACAGAGGTCCAGGCCCAACATGCTCCTTTCCCCAGCTCCCGGGTTCTAAAACACCACTCCTGCCTCTTGTCCTACCAGCCCAGGGTAGTAACTGCTACCTGCAACGATTCATCTCTGGCTTCCCTAAGCTTCCCCCTTTTACTCTCTAGCCTCCCAGCACTGATGTAACCAATTCCTATTTTAAATCCCTTCTATTTAAATTCCTAGTGTAATTTCTCTTTTCTTAACTAGATCCTAACTGATAGTCTCACCAAGGCGGTGACTGTAAATAAAGGAAGAAAAGTGGATTTTTCCACTGCTGGTGAAGGATTGGGGAAAGGATCAATATGTTATTTTTAGAAGCTGTAGAAGTGATTCTGATAATATCACCATTCCCCACCCTTTTTCTTTCTGCCTTTCTTCCTCTAACTGCAATGTGGTTTGGGGGGCATCTTTCAAGGGCATACTGTGTACATCTAAAGATGGCTCCAGTGTAAGAGATCTATGGGAGTCCTCACAGACTCCTTTTATGCATTAACCCCATAGGCAAATCTGCTTACTGCGTATGTGTCAATAGTGATAATTTGTAATGACGCTAGACTATATGAGACCATACCTCCTCCACTATTCCTTTCAAAGGCTGCCCTCACCTGCCAGTCATCAGAGGGGCATACAAGATACCAACCCTCACAGGAATTATAGGCCACATACCTAATCATGTCTAAACTCTGGCATGAGGACAGAGTTAACCCCACAGAGGAGAAAAGTAAACAGAACCTTAGGAAAAGGTTACCAACCCTTGACATTTAACAACCTCATCAGTAACTGCACTTTCAAAACCAAACTGAACACCTTCTACCCTGGCATAGATCAAAACCAAGAAGTGAATTCAAGCTAAAAGAATCATTTAGAAAACTCTTTAGTATTGGTTTTTATACATGTATGCCATAATGATGATGTTATATCTGTAGAGTATCTTTATTTCTCTAGTGCTCTGAGTGTGTCATATGTTGATTGAACATTAACTGAGTATTTCAAAAATGTAGGAAGATGATTTCCTAAATGAATAACTTTAGTTTTAAAAAAGATCACTTCTAAAAATGATTAATGCAATGAATCGAGGTGAGCACTTTAAAACAGCTTGGGCAGATGTTGAGGCAGCATTTAGCTTCCTTTCTGAGCATCACTGAGCCCCTCATGCCCAGAGCTAATATGACCTCAAGAAAATGTAGTCAGTCTTTGGCTCAGTGATTTAGAGGCAGTGGGGGTAGTTGGGACTAAATGCTAATGGTTTTCAGTCAAACCCAAAGCAAAAGACAAACCCACCAAAGTAAATATTTTTGTTTCTTATGCTTCCAGTTGACACTTGTGTGACAGGATAAGGCCTTATCCTGATAAATAATTGTTTGAGTTAACAGTCCCTGCTTCGGTTTACCTGTTAGTCAGGGAAAACACATGAAATCATACAAAGGAAATGGAATATAAGACAAATGTTTCACAACGGTTCTATTTCATTTACCAATTCCTTAGGCTAGCTGCTGGCTCATCTTAAATTCTAGTCTTTACCCCATTTAGCCTCCAACACACATGATATACATCTCCTTCGCACATCTAGAGCTCTGCACATCAATATTTTCTCCATTATTTACCACTATTCTTCTCAACTCTTCTTCATTATATGCCTTTCAAGCAGAAATGGTATCATAAACCCTAAATTATAGGGCAACTTGCATTCACTGTAACAGCTCCTAAATTTGTATCAAACAGGCAGAAAAAATATTTCTTAATAAATTTGTCAGTTTAAACCTATTCATATTTTCCCTGTCAATTGCTGGAAAGTTGTATGTAAGGCATATAAATGTAATTATGCACATTCCTCTGACAATCGTTTTGTGATGTCTTTCGTAGTTCTTAAATATGCCCCCAAATCCTACAAGTTTATCTATAGGATGGGAAGGGACCTAGTGTTGACTGGTATAAATACCAGTTTGCATACAAGGTACATTCCTTACAAATTTGTCTACGTGTTTGTATGTGGTGAAGATATACATATGGACAGAGGTTCTGGTGAAGATGGCAGAGTAGGTAAATGCTGTGCATGCCTCCTCTCATGACTGAATTAAAATTGCAACTAAATTATGAAACAGTCAACCTGGAGAACGATGTAGAGACTAGCTGAACAGAATTCCTCTAAGTGGGGATATAAAGAGACCACATCGAGACTGATGGGAGGGGCGGAGACACCCACGTGTAGTGGTTGAACATCAGGAGGGATAGCTTGGCTGTAGAGCCCCACCTCCTGGAGGAGCGAGAGGCCCAAGCCTCACACAGGGGCTCCCCAGCACAGGGTTCCAGTGCTGAGAAGAGGAATCCCCACAAAATCTGGCTGTAAAAATCAGCAGGGATTCCAACTGTCCAGGTGAGATAGAGGGAAGTTAGAAACGCAGATGTCCCTTTAAAAGGCCCATGCACAGACTCATTCACTCACAGACACTCACCCTGGACTCCAGTGGAGCAACAGCAGCTCGAGAGGTGCCAGAGACATACAAGGAAAGACTGAGTTGTGTGACTTCAGGGCGAGGTCTGGAGGGGGAGCCACCATTGTCCCTGTGTTGGGCCCTCCCCCTACACAGCCAAAATTGAATCTGCATTGGCTTGAGATCTACTCGCTCCACCTCAGTGACTCCCTGAGACCCCACCCCACTCAACTCACAATCTGCCCAGTGGCAATTTCAGGTGGTTACTGGGCAACTAGCCCCACCCCACACACTCAACAGGAAGTACCCTCAGCAGCAATGGAAAAGCTTCTCCTCTGACACCTCAGGAGACACCTTCTGTGGTGAGCAACCAGCTGGCCCTACACACAGCATTTTTTGAACAAGTCCCAGGGGTGTGTGAGCCCAAGGCTGTCGGCAGCTGGCCTTGGTGTGAGCTGAGACTTTTACAAGTGTCCACGGGCTCAGCACTAGCACCAAACCTAAATCTGCACTAACCTAGGGAATACCACTTACCCAACCCTGGTGAATTCCTGGGAGCCTGCCTCACCCAAGTAGCTACTGCTCAAGGCTCTTTTAGTTTCTGAGCCTCAGGTAGCAGCCAGCAAACAGTCTCAGGCCTTGGGGTGCCCTGGAACTTTTGCTGAGCTACCCTAGGCCCAGTACTGGTAGCAGCCGGCCTCAGTTCACAACCTCTCCCACATGCCTCCAGGTCCAGCACAGGCAGTGACAAACTGCGGATAGCTCTGTAGCTCCTACCAGGTAGCCCTGGACAGTCACAGGCAGCGGCTGAACTTGGCCTGCCAGAATCCCCTTTCAAGAGGCCCCAGAACAAAAACACCTAAAGGTTAGCATCAGACCACAAGAGAGTACCGCCTGATTAGCCCCACCAAGGGTGATCCCAAAAGGCACATGAGCCTAGTGGGGCAAATCTACTCTATGGAGTCAATCCTCACATAGCAGCTCATATGCTATGGGCATGGTCAATCCTCTTAGCCCATCAGCTTGAGAGTCAATTCCACCCGCTTATGTGCCAACAGCAACCAAGGTTCAACTGCAACACGAGGGCACACACAACCCACACAAGGGACACTCCTGGAGCAACCAGCACAAGTGATCAGGGAGACTGTACCACTGGGCCACGCAGGGCACTTACTACATAAGGCCACCCAGCCAAGAATGGAGATGAGGCAGACCTACATAATACATAGAAATGAACACAGAGAGGTGGCCAAAATGAGAAAATAAAGAAACATGTCCCAAATAAAAGAACAAGAGAAAACTCCAGAAAAAAGAACTAAATGAAATTGAGGCAAGCATCCTACCAGACGCAGAGTTCAAAACACTGGTTATAAGGATGTTCAATGAACTTAGGGGAAGTAAATACCATGCTCATGTATGGGAAGAATTAACATCATTAAAGTGTCCGTATTATCCAAAGCAATCTATGGATTCAATGCAATCCCTATCAAAATACCAATGGCATTTTTCACAGAACTAGTACAAATAATCCCAAAATTTATATGGAACCATAAAAGACCCTGAATAGCCACAACAATCTTGAGAAAGAACAAAGTTGGAGGTATCATGTTACCTGATTATCACACTATATTAAAAGGCTATTGTAAACAAAATAACATGGTACTGACATAAAAACAGATACACAGATCAATGGAACAGAATACAGAAGTCAGAAATAAATCTATGCCAATATAGTCATTTAATCTATCACAAAGGAGGCAAGAATATACAATGGGGTAAAGACAGTCTTTTCAATAAATGGTGTTGGGAAAATTGGACAGATACATGCAAAAAAAGAAAAAAGAAACTAGACCACCTTCTTACACCATATACAAGAATAAACTCAAAATGGATTAAAGACTTAAATGTAGACCCGAAGCCATAAAACTCCTAGAATAAAATAAAGGCAGTAAACTCTCTGATATTGCTCTTAGTAATATTTTTTTCTGATATATCTTCTCAGGCAAGAGAAACAAAAGAAAAAATAAACAAATGGGACTACATCAAACTAAAAAGTTTTTGTCCAGCAAAGGAAACCACCAGTAAAACAAAAAGACAACCTACTGAATGGGAGAAGATATTTGCCAATGATACATCTGATAAGGGGTTAAGATCTAAAATTTTTAAGAATTCATACAACTCAACAACAAAAAAAAAACAATCCAATTATAAAGTGGACAAAAGCAGATGAATAGGCATTTCTCCAAAGAGGACATACAGATGGCCAATAGATATGAAAAGATGCTCAAGGTCACTAATCATCAGAGAAATGCAAGCTAAAACCACAATGAGATATCACCTCACCTCTGTCATAATGGCTAGCATTGATAAATCGACAAACAAGAAGTGTTGGCAAGAATACGGAGAAAAGGGAACCCTCATGCACTATTGGTGAGATTGCAAATTGGTGCAGCCACAATGGAAAACAGTTTGGAGGTTCCTCAAAAAATTAAAAATAGAACTATCTTATGACCCATCGATTCCACTTCTGGGTATTTAAACAAAGAAAACCAAAAGCCTAATTCAAAAAGATATATGCACCCCCATGTTCACTATAGTGCTATTTACAATAGCCAAGGTATGGAAGCAACCTAAGTGTTCATCAATGGAAAATTGGATAAAGAAGTAGTAGTATGTATATACAATGGAATATTACTCGGCCATAAAAAATAAAATCTTACCATTTGCAATGACATGGATAGATCTAGAGGCTATTATGCGAAGTGAAGTAAGTCAGAGAGAGAAAGACAAATACCATATGATTTCACTTATATGTGAAATCTAAGGAACAAAGTAAATGAACAAACAAAACGAAAACAGACTCATAGATACAGAAAAGAAAATGATGATTGCCAGACGGGAGAGGCTAGAAGAAAAAAGTGAAGGGATTAAGAAGTGCAAATTGGTAGTTACAAAATACTCACAAGTATGTAAAGTACAGCATAGGGAATATCGTCAATGTTATTGTGTTCGTTGTGTGTGGTGCTGGGTGGGTACCTAACTGGTCGGGGGGATCACTTCGTAAATTGTACGGATGTCTGGCCACTATGTTTTACACCTGAAACCAATA
>NW_011889120.1:1540975-1559985 GCF_000151845.1 Pteropus vampyrus
TAAGTATGGAATAAAAATTAGCTATTGAGGGATTCTTCTTTCTAGTAGAAAAGTCCTTACTTCCTCAAGTGAAAACTCCAGCTTAGGATCAATCTTTAAAACCTCTAACATTTTTCTAGAAATGCTTAGTGCCTACTCGATGGTCATTAATTAAATTAAAACTGTCTGCTAACTTAACAGGGGTTCTCAAACCTAGCTGGTCATTAGTAATTCCTGGGGAGCTTTTAAAATTATGACTTTTTGGCACCCCAACCAGTCAAATCAGAACCCTTATGAGCTTTTTCAAAGCTCCCCAGTTGCTTTTATGTATGACCAGCTTTGAGAATCAGAGAAATGTCTTAACGTGACTTAATTTATTACTGAACAGCTATCCAGCCTGTCACTAAGCAGGGCCCAAATGAGAGATAAGACAAGTAAACTGAAATTGAAGTCGGGATGAGTTTGCTCAGAGCCTGCTCCAGACTGGACACTTTCCATTCACTGTGTTAGTCAGTATCCAAAAACTTCTATGAGATAATTCTTAATCCCACTCCATAGATGAAAAACAACTGATATTCAGAGAAGCAAGTTGCCTAGATCACAAAAGAATGTGTGAGGGGGGTCCCGAGTCAACCTCTAGTCCTTTGTGTTCTACTTTCTGCTACCCCCATACTGCTTTCTATGAAAGAGGTATATGGTTGCAACCCTTGAGAAGCAAAAAAAAAAAAAAAAAAGACTGAGAAGGTGGTGGCATTGAGAAGGATCACAGGGTGAACTGAAGTATCAGGGGACAGAAGACAAACTGTACGTAACTCACCATTTTTCCCGTGGGCAGTGCTGCCAGTTATGTAGCCTTCCCTCACTTAGCAACTTCTCACATTCCTGAGGAGCCACCCCTGATACCACTTACATAATTTATCAGGAAGTCCTACTGTCCATGCCTCTAAAATATCTCCAGGATCTGGCCACTTCTCACTATCTGCACTGCTATAACGATAGTCCAAGTTGTCATGACTCCCCACCAGGAGACAGCATCTGCCTCCTTCACACTTGTGCCCTCAACAGTCCATCCTCACCCAGCAGCCAGAGCTATGGGGGGACACAGAAGTCAAAGTGTGCTGATCAAGCAGACTGCTTTGCTTAAAACCCTCCAGAGGCTTCCCATTTCAACCAGTCCACAATCTCGCCTTCTCCCTGTAACCTCCAGATTATTCCTATCTCTGGCTACATCTCCTGCAATGTTCCCTCTCATTCACCCAGGCCTTTCACCTATCCCTGAACGTTTGCCACTCTCTCGGGGCATTCCTTCTATCTGGAGTGCTTTTACCCAGATCTCTGCATGGCTGGCTGCTTCTCCTCATTTAGCTCTCGACTCCAACGGCACCTCCTCAGAGACGCCTTGCCTGACCATCATAGCTGAAGAGGCCTCCATCCTTGCTAGTCATGTGCCAGGCATTCGATAATTACGTACTTACTGGTGGACATGCTTTTAAAAGTGTAACTAACTGCACCCATGGCCAGAAGGATTGTGATTCTTTGGTAGGAAATTCTATTCATCACACTCTGTTTGACATGCTCTTCAGCCTTGAACTCATCGCTAGTCCTTGTTCTCTGTTTGCAAACCGAGAATAATGATTAACATGAGTCTTGAGGCGACCTTCTGACTGAGGGCTCAATGTGTGTTAGCAATTAGACTCCCAGTGCCGTATTCAGAAAGAGGGATGACCCAAAGCCAAATCTTTTTCTTGCACCTTTCCCTTTGCTTTTGATGTTGGCTTTTCATTTGCATTTAGCACATTCAGAGAGGAAGCAAATAAACATTACACCAGCTGACACCATGTGAATGCTCATCAGATCCAGTCAGGGCAGGAAGGCTGGGAGCAAACCGTCACTAGAAACCCTCACAGGCTTGGATCAGACTCCAAGTCCATTAATCTCCTGCAAGATAACCAAGTCTACTGCCAATAAAAAATTAACAGCACCATTTCCGGACTTGGCATTATCTAAGAGTCCAAACAGACTCAGAAAATGGAGTGCAGCTTCTACTCCAGGCCCTTCAAGAAAGGATGGATAGTGTCCGGGACAAATGACACAGCTGCTGCCGTGGTTAGTGCCTGGTCTTCTGTCTGCCTTCCTTAATTGGAACATTAACCTGCCACTGTGTAGTTCTCCCTTTTCTCCTCTCGGTAGCCGGCTCTAAACCTGTAGACCCCCATAAGGTCTAGGGGGCCATAACTTGGATGGAAAAAAATTACTTATAGTTTTTCAATCTCTATCTGAAATTTGGCATTTTCTTCAACTCCACATAGGCAGGAAACCTCAGCAGTACCAGCAGCGCCTGCGACTTTGTCACCGATAAAATTCACAGTTGTTATCAGATCACATTTCAGTTGTTGTTGATATCTCAAAATATTGCTAACGCTCATCACTTCAAAAAAGTTTTTTGCTATAATTTTATTACAGCAGTTATTAGACCTCTTGCTAGACCTTGTTATTTAGCACGTTAATAAAGAAGCATGTGCATTACACAAATCTGGTGTTTTAATAGTTTGATAACTATATTTCAATATAACTGATTTCCTTTGTCATCACATGCATTTTATTTTACGCATTTAAAAACATTTTCTGAGAGGGAGTTCATAGGCTTCACCAGACTTCCAAAGCCTAGCTCCCACTTTAGGCCACGCATTAAAGTGGCCAAATCCTCTCTCTGAGACTTCAGAGAAGTTTTGGGCTTAGGCAGCTCTGAACGTAGATCAGGTTTGTCTTGTCTCCACAGGACGCGCCATTCTGTCCTGTATCACTGTCCTAGCAGTGTTTCTCAGTCTTTGTGGGCTATGCTACCTTTTAATAAACATTCATGCCCACTTTTAGTACCCTCTGAAGTGCAAAATAAATTAGACACTATAATTAAAAACCACTCAATGGGGCAAAGTGCTGCTTTGTTTTAAACTATCACATATCAACTTCATCAAAATTTCTGATTCCCCGATAATACCAGCAATCTTGATTGAGAACGACTTCTAAACGAATGCCCTTGTTAGAGGACAGCCAAAACCCTAGTCTTTGGCTACCCTCTGCAAGGTATTTACCTCACTAACCACCCTATATTTACTAGAATCACAGGCCAAGACAAGTTGGCTTCTCCTATTCCTGGCCTGGGAGGTAAGGGAGAGGCTCTCATTGGTGTGATGTGGGTAATTCCTTTTTGCTATTAGTTCTCAGATGACAAGGGTGGGGTTTCTGGAAAAGTTTAGCAAGACACGAAAGGGAAAGGCAGAAACCATGCAGAAAAAAAACCAGAAAACAGATTTCTTATCCCAGGGTAACTCCTATCTGGCTTCGCACTGACTGGCCTGGCACTGATCATTGGGCACTCAAGCCCCTGTTATTTTCCTCCTCTCTGTCTGGCTGGGATGTGAGACTTGGCAACTGCAAACCCTACCCAGGGGGAGCTCATGGTTGGCACAGCTTCTAGGCCTGGCAGGAATTGCAGGCCCTGCCAACGTCAGCTTCCTGACTTCTCTCCAGGTGTGGGCAGAGTTAGAAGAGAAGGGGCCAATGGCAGAATCGAAGAGAAAGCCAACACCTGAGGGGCAGGACGAGGATATGGATCCTGGGGAGCAATATAGAATCAATGATGGTGGAGAGGAGCGACCCCAAGGAGTCATGAAATGAGCACTGTGTGAGACCCAGCTGCGTGGCCTTCTCTTTGGTTCCCCCTCGAGGCCATTACTGGCACTGCATCTAGTCCTGCACACCCCTCCCCATCCCAGGCTGCAGGTAGCCCTAGCAACACACACACACACACACACACACACACACACACGCGCGCGCGCGCGCGCGCGCGCGCTTCTGACAGGCTGAAAACTCTAATCTCTTTTTCAACCTGTCTTCATTTTAGTTGTGCCCATGTGCTACAGGTCTAGCCATTAAGACAGAAAGGAAGATCTGCCGGTGCTTCTGGAGAAAATATTGAGCCACTGAACCAATGCCCCAGTGCCTACCTCCAGACTTTGGATTACGCAGGAAAAAATCAGTCTTTTTTGTTAAACCCACTCTTAGTTGGGTTTTATAACTGACAGACAAAAGCATTCGTAACTCATATAGCAGGATAGCCTCCTTCCAATATCTATCCATCAACTCAAAATAACCACACTGCTCCATTCCCAAACCCGTATGACCTATGGCCCACCATCCCCCTTGCAACCCCTTAGCCTACACAAACACTGCTGGCACAGGTGACAACCCTTGGATAGCACTACTAGCTGGGTTCAGATTCAATGTCAAATCCTTCTCTTGTGGTTAATTATATCCAGGCTATATCCCTGGCTTGTCTCACCATCCCAACCCCCTACAGAGAGTTTCCACAATGCGCAGTTGCAGAGTGGCCTGGTATGTGCAATTTTTGACATCAACTTTCAGTTTATCTCAAACTCCGCTCCTCCATAAAGTACCCCCTCATCGCCCCACCATGAAGTGATCTCCTTCCTCCATGTCTGAATGCCACTTACACCTGCACCACTCATTTAGTGCTAAACACTTATGGCACTATTATGCATTGGTCTTAGTTATCTTATACCTCCAGGAAGCTTCTCTAACTCTCTCAGTCTAAGTTAGATGCCCCTAATACCAACTCTTACGATGTCCTATGCTTTCTTCTATTAAAGTCTACACCACCCTTTTGCCACCTTCTGTCAACTTCTCTACACTCTCCAGTAAACTATGACCTTCTTGAGATAGGGATAATCTCTTACTTACAACATATATCAGTTCTCAGTTTGGATCTGGCACAAATTAGGTGCTTAATAAATTTTTGTTCAGTGAATGAAGAATCTTATGTACCCGCCAAGATATCAAGCTTGCTGAATATAGGAATCTGAATTTTTGCCTCCTTTCACTCCCCAACGATGCACACAGTGGGCTTTTAATAGATATCTGGTCATTGATTTCTATACAGAAATAACCCTGTTTTGCTTCAGTAACTTCCAGTTGACAACTAAGGAACATGATTTTGTTTGTATATGCACATATATAAACATCTAATCATGAAATATTTATGTATAAATATATATAACATTTGCCAAAAGGTGCCTAATGCAAGCTTGGCCTGATGATGTGTTTCCCACCAAACTGCCCACTGGTCTGACTCAACCTCCAATTGTTCCTGCATCATACATAGCCTCTATTATTTTCTTACTAAGAGCTTTGTAACAAAAATCATCAACAATTAAGAGGAGCCACTTCTGAAGAAATTTTCAAATGAAGCAGAGCAAGATGAGAGGGTTTATCACAGGTAAGAGCGAGGTGCCTTCTAAAGCCAGTTTAACACTGATACAAATATCCTGTGACATTACTCACCAAAAGTCTACTAGAACACTGCTAGTGATGTTTTCAAGAAAGATGGCTTTGTAAAGCACAATCCATTATCTCTCACAGCAAGGGCTGACCACTCCAACATGATGGTTCTAACGTAGGTATTTAGGACATGTAAAAGGATGACTTCTGTCCCCTTTCTTCCAGGTGGGAAATGGTAGCCAAGTGACTCTCCCAAATCCAAAGAGAAAGCCACATAGGAGTGAGGATGGGGTGAAAATGGCCACGGTGTTGACTGAGGAAGAGGAGGTGGCAGGTAAGCTGAGCAACTAGAGCACATAATTTCAAATAAAGTAGAAAAGAAGACCGAAAGGACATTTGTCAGGTTCAGAATATGAAAATTTGGGAGAAGAATACCTCCTGTGGGAATGAGTAATTTTATAAAAAGTAAAAAAAGAAAATACCCGTGAGTTTTCTGACATAACACTTCAAGTTGGATCAGAAAATATACGAAACACTCATAGTAGGAATATTCATGCATTATAATCTGCCAGCCTAAGGGAGACCTAAAACACCCTCAAAAACTGTGAGAGATTCACCGAAGTTCAATTTTCTCTTGTACCCTAAATTTAAAAAGCAACTCTTAATCTCAGTCCTCTCAAATGTAAAGAGGAGGTATCAGAAGGGCATTAAGTAAAAAATAGGATTATATGTTCCTAGCATCTGGTTGACAGCAGATTTCTTTGTCCTTATCTTCACACACGAAAAAAATTTCCAATCAAAGATGACTTTTGCCAGAGTTCACAGAGACTTCTGGGCCTCTGTGGAGGTGGTATTGGTCTCTTACCAGGTGTTATAGGCTGACTTGTGTCCCCTCAAAATTCATATGTTGAAGTCCCAGCCCTCAGTAACTTACTTGGAAATAGGGTAATTGCAGATGTAATTAAGATGAAGTCATACTGGAGCAGAGTGGACCCCTAATTCAATATAACTGATGTCCTTATAAACAAGGGGAAACCTAGTAACACACACACACACACACACACACACACACACACACACACACACACACACACACACACAGGAAGTACACCATGTGAACATGATGAGTCTATAGTAAGGAACGCCAAAGGTTGCCGGCAAATCACCAGAAGCCAGTAGAAAAGAGCCTGGACCAGATTCCCCATCACAAGTCTCAGAAGGAACCAACACTATGGACACCTCGATCTCAGACTTTTAACCTCCAGAAATGTAAGACAATAAATTTCTATTGTTTAAACCACCTAGTTTTATTTTGTTTTGTTTTGGTTGGTTATTTTTTTTTGGTTTGTTGTTGTTGTTTGTTTGTTGTTGTTGTTGTTGTTATTGTTTGGTATTTTGTTATGGCAGCCCTAGGAAATTAATAGAGCAGATTACTAATTGCAGCCTCTAATGTTTGAATTTCCAAGTGTCATCTCCTCTACAGATTATTTTACCACCACTAAATAATTATCACTGCCTCAGTTTTCAGAGTCATCTTTAAGTTGCTTTCTGCCTCTGGCCCCTTCTTATGTATTTACTTCCTTTCCACAGTAAGAAAAATCTGTGTTTACTAATTTCTAAGATGGGATTGATGCAAAGCCATCTGTTAAATGAGCAAAATTCTTATATATGAGATAATCAACAAATATGGTTCCAATTAATGATTTTTTAAATTACTATTTAAATGTTGACTTGGACTGTACCCATATGATGTCAAAATAACTGATTTGCATGTGAATACTTCAGTCGAACAATTAGCTGTTTTGTCTACATAACGCCAAATAATGTGGTTGATTGTTGTTCTATTATCAAATTGACTGGATTGACCAGTGTTTTCTGGCTTCATAAAGCATAGCCTAGATTCCTTTATGAGAACCAGGACATCAAGCCAGAGAAATAAAAAGGTATTTCTTTTCTTTAAACTCCCAATGACTATTAATAATGAAATATTACAGTGGAGGGAATTTTCCCTAAGAAATGTCACTTAACATTAGTTACTAGTCCTTCCTGTGGGATTTTGTCACCACCTTATTTCACCTTTATTGTTCTACAGGGGAGTTCATTACCGTGGCTTAGGTGATACTATTGCTTTATAGAGACTAAAGCGTTATCTCTTCAGTAATAAATAGGGAGGCAAAGAACTGGGGAAGGGTCACGAACACATGTGTTCTCATTTTTCTCTTTTTCCCATTTCCTAATTTTCCTCACCACCCACTGGTCACAGTGATGGGTATTAAATGGATAAATGTAGGGTCGAACTTGAAGGAATAAATTGGGGGGAATAGTTTGAATTGGAGAAAGGGGAAGAAGTGAATTGGGCAAGCTTCCAAGTGGGTCCAAACCAGACCCACTACTGTACCTCAGGCGCTAGTCCTCTGGCTACCATCAAAGCTATAAACAGTCAGCACACTATGTCTTTGTGGCCTCCCCACAACTGTCTCTGAGACTTTCACATCCTTTTGGCCTCTCCCCCTTTTTTCCCCTTCTGAATATAAAAAGAGAAAGCATAATTGTTGTCCCCATATTCCATCTTTGTTGGTCCATGACTTAAAAGAATCTCCCCAAATTGGAGACACTCTGGAAGGTTTAGGCTTCCACTGCAAGATGTGGATATCACAACCCGAAATTCAGAATCCCAAACAATGAGTTTCTCACATCTATCTAAATAATATATTGATCCAATCTGGTATATTTTCTAGACAGTCTCATTATCTTAACTCTTATTAGGATATTATGGGTATTTTCAAACAACATTTTAAGATGCAAAAAAAAAAAAAATCTTTCACCAAAAAGGAGAATTTAAAAACTAGATAAATCAGGAAAGAGATTACAAAGGCTTGTGAAGCTAATATCTAATAATAAGTAGAGAAAAAAACTAGAATATATATTATGATTAAAACAATCAAAACACATTGCTGCTGGAAATACAAAATGGTTCAGGCCCTTTGGAAAACAGTTCAGTAGTTCTTCAAAATGTTGAGCATAGAGTTACCATATGACCCAGTTATTCCACTGCTAGGTATATACCCGAGAGAAACGAAAACATATCCATACAAAACTTTGTATATGAATGTCTGTAGCAGCATAACTTATAATAAGACTAAAGATCTTTTATTAAAATGGTCTCATATTTACAGTGCGCCTACGCAGGTGTCAATGAAAGAATGAGTTTCTAATACTGTAAAATTTTGGTGCCTATTTTCTTCAATGTGATTTCTAATTGTGTAAATTAAAGCATATGCATGTGGTGCGTGGGGTGTGTGTGTATTTGTGTGTGTGTGTGTGTGTTACCTAACAGAAGGATAAGCTGCTATCAGAGAACAAAGCCTTACGTATAGAAGATACGGTCTTTGGTCACCTTCAAAAATAGATCCTAGCAGGTCATCAGAAGGGAAATCCCCAAGTGTGAATTATAAAGATGAAGAACATTAAGATGAACCAAAGATGGAGGTTTCCAGGGAATCTCACACATGAAGGCCATACATTTCATTTTCCTCTCCCCCCACGTCCTCATGAATCTCCTTTCTTTCTCCTCCAAATGAAGTTGTCTCCTTTAAGCAACTAGCTCTAAGATATAAGTCAATTCCCTTGGGAGCAAGGGCATTTATTAATCTACGTGAATCACTATATTATGTATTAAACTAATGGATTTTAGTGTCCACCCTGCTGGACTCCTTCAGACCATTAACTTCTCTTGTCCAGCTCTCATGTCCAAACCATGACATCAAACCCCCATTTGTTGTAACTCAGAGCTTAACGCAGTCCACCTTTTCTTCTTCCTTACTTACCCTGAAGAAACTGGAATTTTGTAAAAATAAACTAATATCTCTAGGGTTCGATATGGTTTAGCATAGCTCTTTGGAATGATACGGTGTCTTCAGAAACCACAATGCAGTACCTTAGCTCTATTCTGCAATCATCTCAGTCCTGCCAATTCTATCTCCCTAAAAATGTATCAGTCCTTCTCTTTCTCTCCATCTCACTGTTCTCTCTTGCTTCAGGCCCTAATCTCTTCTTGTCCTAATTACTACATGATCTTCTAACTGGTCTCTTTGCCTCTAGTCTGGCCCTCCTTTTATCTACCTTACATGTGGCCACCAGAGTTAACTTTATAAAACATAAACCTAGCCATAAACTCCCCCGTTTAAAGCCCTGAAATGGCTCCCTGATATCTTTAGAATAAACATTCAGCTCTTTATCTAGGCTCAGAAGTCCCTTTTTAACCCAGCTCCTAGCTGCTTTTCCAAACTACCGCCTATCTACCCTGAACCATTTGTAGTTCCCAAAACAAGCTAAACTCTCTATCCCATCCTTATAATTTCAAATGTTATTCCTTCTGCCTGGAATATTCTTTCTTTCTGTGGTGGGCTGGTTAATCCTTTCTTTTTTTCAAACAGCTTTACTGAGGTATAATTTACATACCATTAAATTCACTAGGCTTCACTAATGGCTAACCTTTGAGACTCCATCTGGATGTCATCTGTTTTCAGTTGGGTTCCCCCAAAGACAGATTCTAAAACAAAGATGTTGGTGTAAATGGTTTATTTGGTAGGGGGTTCCCAGAAAACAATGGGGGAGCAGAGAAGGTAAACAGAGAAGAGAGAAGAGCTAATAAAGGATGTGCTCCTGAGTGGGTTACTGCAGTGGGCAACTAGAGGTCAGCTCTGCTGGGAAGCCTTTGAGAGCCTGTGTGGAGCACATCTCTGAGTTGCTCCACTGAGAGGTGAAGTTTAGGTATTTATTTTTCTGCCCCCTCATTAATTGAGGGTCACTTCTGGGCATGTTAGCTCCACGGCACTTCCTGCCTGCACCATGGCCAGAGAATATCTCAGAGAGAAAGAGGCAGGAAGCCATCAGGGTATGTGGGAACTACCTAAGGTGAACTTATAGAGTGGGCCAAGAGGATAAGGATAGAGCACCAGACAGCATCACAGTAAATCCTCTTAAAAGCTTTTCCAAACCCTGCCTCTGCCTTACAGGCTGGGCTAGAGGAACCTTTTCACTGGTCCCATAGCATCATGCCCTTGCTACACTACACGATTTTATTGTTTCACTTGTTGGCCTCAGTGCACTGCACTGTGGACACCTCACAGGCAAGATCTTTATGTGTTTTCATGTTCCACGTTTAGCAAAGTGTTTTGGACGTATTAAGCCCAATAATGTGTGTGATTGTTTCAAAGCACTTCACATTCATTACCATGTTTTACATCTGAAAATCTCCTTAACAGGAAGATATCATCATCATGTTTATTATTCTGATTTTATGGGCAGAAATTTGAAATACAGTGATGAGACAGAGCTAAATGGAAGACATGTTTTGCTAATGGCCCAGCCAATAACCAAACTACTTTAGTTTCTGTTGCTTGGCGCACTACAGGAGGTAATAGCGTTCATCTGAGGCTAAACCTTTCCACCCATGGTAGAACAGACTTTTCCATATGTAGAATAATCCCCTTTATAATATTCAGAAGATGCCTGGAGGTGGAAGCAAAGCATCCTTATAAATGCCAAGTTCTGTGCTTTGTCTGAAAAAGGAAACTTCGATTTTGTTCTCTTCTCTCATTTAAACTCTCCTAGCTGCCTCCTGATGTAACTTTCCTACAACTCTAACATATGTGAATATGAAAAACGGATTTTACTATTAATTAATTCACGAACATAATGCCATTCACTAGAAGGAAGTGATCAGCCATGGGGAACAGAATGCCTTGTAGCTCTCTGTTATTTTTTAAGTCAAAGCAATAAGTACACAGTTCTAATAACGGAAGGGATAAAGTGCTTTATTCTTAGGTTATGCTCTGGAGTATAATTTTTAAAGGGATTAAATACATAAACATCAAAGAAAGACTGCCCTGGAGCTAAGAGTTGTATCAGGAAACTCCCTGCTATCTTATGTCCCCTATGCTCATACATAAGACAATGGATCTGGTGTTTATAATGGTCTGTGTTCACTTCACACAGTAAAGTTAAGGAAGAAAATTAAAGAATCTTTCCCTCTGCAGTATAGGGACTACTGTTGAACCACTAAAAAATGGAAGAATTTCAACAGGCACAAGGTCAGAGTCTATTTGGTTGCTTTTTCTGTTATGTATTTTGGAACCACTTGACAGTTTTCAATTTTAACATTTTGAGGAATTTTTTTTCATGGTAGAATCCAGACAAGAACTACAGAAGTTTTGCCATCTGCAAAAAGAGTGGGTTGGATTAGATCAGCAAACACGTTGGGTTCCATAACAATATTTTTGTTGGTCCACAGAACTCCTCTAAGGAATACCAACATCAGAAATGAATCCAAACACAGAAAGACTGATTAATGGCTAGGCTACAACATTGCCACTTTACAACACTGTTAAATGAATAGCCAATACAGAAATAGCATTAAATAGTTTACAATATTCATGGTATATTGTGTTATATGATTAAGATGTTTTTAACACATTTTGATATCCAGTCTAGGAATCTTAGAAAAGGGATCAAGTAATTTTCTGCTTAAAAGAATGATTGACAGAAAAACATGGATTTTGATATCATATAGGCCTGAGTTCTATTTATACTTCCATTCCAGGTAACCCTACACAAGATATTTAATCTCCTTAATCCCCAGTTTCCTCTCTTTAAAATGGGTTGGACAATACTTAATAGCCTACAGAGTGATTTTGCAAACTACAGAGGCTAAAATACATGAAAGTCCCTAGGGATTAATTTAGCACATAAAACACATAAAAATGTTCTTTCCCCCTTTCTCTGTCATTCCTATAAGGCTTCAGCATGATTACTCCTAAAATTCAAGAGATTATATTTTAGAGTCAGTTCTAACATCTGCCTTTAAATGTACCCTTCCCCACACAAACATACCAAAGGGCATAAAAATATTGGGCACAATTTTAAATATGATCAAATTAGATTTAGTGATCCACCAACTTAAATTTATTTTCACTTTAATTGGCATTCATTAGATAAAGATGATCAACCCCCTAAATTACATTAGCTTAAATAACCTCTTTAGCTCCAAAATTTCTCTAAAACCAACTCAGAAGTGATGGGCGCTGGAAGCGGGAAGAGAAACGTGGCTCTGTCCCTGGTGCTGAAACTGGATAATGTACCTAAACTGTCCTCATTTAGATGCAGTGGAAGGAAATCTAGTTTGAAGTAATAAAAAACCTCAGTTGCACTTAATTTAATATCAAAAAAGCGGCATCATTCAGGAATTTCCAGAATGAGGAGTTATCATCTTCTTTGACCAAGCTCAAAATTTTAGTACTATCCCAAGGGAAGAGAGAAGGGGACCTCCACCAGCGCAACCCAGTGATAAAAAGGCTATTAAAAAACTGATATGTAATATTTATGTCATATATTTATAGATACAGATATTTCTAGATACTATATGTAAAACATTAGATAACAAAGAAGCTCAAAATAGCAAGATGCTAACTCGAGGCTAAAGGTATTCTAAGACTAGAGACAAAGCAGATATCATCTATGCCTTTTTGAGCTTTCATACATTGTTGTGACCTCTCCTCTGGCATTTCCTTTTATTTGGGTTTATATTTTAAGCCTTGGCATATTTATTCAACCCTACTAGACTACAAATTCCTTAATAGCAGGGAAATCCTTGCTTGATTTCTCCTAGTTTTCTATCACAGTAGGAACTTGCTCACCAAAATAATTCAAATAAAACTGCTCGCTAGAGTTAAATTAATCAATTTAATTTATTAAGTGGTGGTGTGGCAGTCGGAGAAAGCTTATTAGATATGTGAGCTAGGATTTTAAGAGAACCTTGAATGATGGAAGAATTTTGAAAGGTGGAGAGAAGGTAAAGCCATGCTTTCTGTTAGAAGGATAAAGCAAAGATTTGGACCTGGCCACCACAACCTACTATTGGCATGGTGAGTACAGACACCAAGATAGTGTACTCCAAAATGTGTCTCCCTAAATCAATGAATGAAATATCACTCTCTTAGCCCTGAGTCCTATGTTTACTCAGAAAAAAAAAATGATTTTGCATGACTTTTTTCCTTACATCACGATGGGCCATTCTTCTAAGAGATTCACAATGATATTGAGAGCCTACTGAGTTGGCAGAATAGCCTGAAAGACTCAGATATCCAACCAGCACATTTTTGAGTGAGGAATCATCTATACATTGCAGTGTGTCCCTTTACCTTATTAGGACTTGTCACGTGTGTTCTCTCTTCAAATGCAAGTTTAAACTACCTTCAGTAGTCTCCCTTTGGGCAAAATTTCAAAGGTATAGTATTGCTCTGCATAAAACAGCTCCTTGGTCAAAACAGGGCTGAGTCCCAGTAGATATTTCATGGAGCTATCCCCACTCAAGGCAATGCTGATGTTTGCCAGGGAGCTTCCCTACTCTGAAAGGATAATTCTTGTTATACTTTGGCCTTCCCTGTATGTGTTTCCATTCTCCAAGAAATCTTACCTAGATCTTTTACAATGGCAGAAACACCCAGCACTCAGACATATGTCAGTGGTATTGAGATCAGGAGAGCATAAATAATGACAAACACACTACACTAAGCACCATGCTCAATTGCAGCTGCCCAAATATCCTTTGCATGGTCCTGCTTCTCATAACGATTTCGCAGTTGACGTAGACCTGTTTAGATTTAAGATACACACATGAAAATATTTTGTTGTTTCTCAGGCAGAAAATGGTGGTGTGATTAACGAAAGCTAATGCTTGACACACTTGCTAGACAAAAGTAGACCCTTGTTTTTAATCTTATCAAACTCTTTTTGAGTCCTCACTCCTTCCACACTCTGATCAATCTCTCCGGCATCTCTGAGCAAAACTGAACTAAGAGACTGATCCCAAAGGTAACAGATGATAGAAATGCACCGAACTTGAATAATTGATTTATTTTATCAATAAATTTAACCCCTGTAAAAGAGTGCCCTTGTCTCTTACGACTGAACAATAATGAGAAAGGCTTCCGGCAGGAGTTTATTCAAAATGTAGTGGTGGTTATTTGACCCTAAGAAAATACAGATGCAGTCAGAGAGTTATATACAGGATGTTCATCTCAGTATTATTGATAATAGTTATATTTTTAAAAACTTAAATGTCCAACAATATGGTATAAGTTAAGTTTCAGCCAGATGATGGAATTCTATGCAGCTATTAAATGTTTTATAGCAATATTAATTGACATGAGAAAATGCTCATGATCTACTTAATGGAAAAAAAATGGTTACCAAACAGAATGTTTATTATGACCCTCAATTTTAAGGGGGGGGGGAGTGTATAAACATTTCATATACATTGCCAAAGCCCTCCTGCCAAAGACCACCAGAAACACACCAGTAGTTGAACAAGCTGGGTGTATTTTTTGTTGCACTGAGGTTAACATGCACTCTACAGGACTGAGGAGTGACTCAGTAAGATGTTAGAAAGGATTTGGCATAGGATTTGGGGTTTGTGTTAAGTGATTCTAAGGAAGGGTTAAGGCAGTGGGGCTCATTCTGAATTGGCTGCTGTCAGGAAGCGGGGGTAGCTTCATAATTGGGTGCCTTCATAAATTTTTATCTAGAGAGAGAAAAGACTAGACCAAGGCTAAAGCTGTATTTTGTTTTTGTTTTAGTTTTAGTTTTAAAAAACACAAGAGTTACTCCTATTGGCCAGGATAGGGATCTGTTTGGTCATTTTTGTGGTCTGGAGAAGGTTCACGGTTTGTCTGTGTTCAGACATGATTATGGAATGGGCTTAATTTTGTCTGGATCCATTAGTTACAGAATGACTTTATCTGACATTAGTGCTGTGGGGAATGGTTTTTGTTCAACAGGAGAACACCAAAGCTCAGTTATGAATACCAGGGCAGCTCCTAGCAACATGAAGTCCCAGCTGACAATATTCAGGAGAACAACTTCTGGATGGCAGGGGCTGATTTTCTTTCACTCACTCACACACACACACGCACGCACGCACACACACACATACACACACACACACACACACACACACATTCAGAAAAAACTAGAATTATAACATATATCATTTACTGGGTGTTTGTGATATTCCAGGCTGGGTTTTAAGTGCCTTACATCTTTCAAGCTATTTAATCCTCATCGCAACTCTATGGAGTCGGTACTATTCTTATTTTTCCAGAAGATAAAAGTGTGACAATAAAGAATTTAAGTTACTCACCCAAAGCATCATAGTAAATAGTGGAGCAAGGATTCAACTTAATGGCTACGGAACCAATAGCCCTAACTTCTATACTATGTTGCTTATGTGTGCAATAAATTATCAACACAAGTTACCCTTGGAAGGTGGCGGGAGTACAAAGATACAGGTGTCTTTTTGCTTCCTTCTTTCTCTTGTTATTTTCTAAATTTTCTACAATTAATATGTATTGTTTTTAATCAGAAAAAGTAATAATTTACAAATGTACCCTGTTCCCTAAATGTAATCTGTTCCCTAGATCACTGTCTCAAATGCAAACCCAAGTCTTTGGTGGTGGCAATGCTTCCCTGAGCATATGAATTAAAAGAGAAGAAAAATCCAGAAGAGACTATGTCCTTCCTCTTTCTCCCCTCTCCCCTCCCCTCCCCTTCCCTCCCCTCTTTTCTCTCTCTCTCTCTCTCTCTCTCTCTCTCTCTCTCTCTCTCTCGCTGCGACTCAATTTACAATACTAACTGGACTGTCCACAGTAAAACGTGGCAGAAAGATTCATTCTCAGGCCATTCTGTATCTCTGATTTAAAACAGAAGGGTGGAAGTTCCCCCAAATACGCATAAGAACAATTAGGAATAGGTGGAAGGACTAGAAGCTAATGCCTTGGTTTCAAGGGAAAGGCCCTTTCCGCGTGGGAGAGCAACACTCCCACCTGGGCCAACTGAGCGACGCTGGGTTTCTCAGGCTCTAAGATTCAGCCCAGGCGGGGAAAGAGGGGATGCCCGTGCTTCAGCCTGCCTGAGGGCTTACATTCAAAGGCCGGAAATTCTAGGGATGAGAGAGAACCAAGGTTAGGAAGGAACTATTTGGAGGGACAAAGACTTCAGAATGAAAAGAGCTTCGCCAGAGATGTTAAAGGCTCCCAAAGAGACTTATCGACTGGTTTCGCTTCTCTTCTGTCGCTGCGCTTGCATCAGGGCACATGAAACATTTCTGTTCACTTCCCGCACAGAGACCGACTTCAAGCCTCCTGAGAAGTGCCCACCCACCAGCTGTCTCCCGCTCAACCGCAAAGAACTGGGCTCGCAGTATTTCCCACTGCCACTCCCCACCCCTTTGGGTCTTTCTGTCTACCCAACGAGATCCAAGCAGGGCATCCACCCTGCCATTTAGCACCTTGGCTGCGTAGCGGCGGGTGGTTTCCCAAAGCGTGTGCCCTCGCAGCCACTCACACTCGCCTCGCCGCTTGCAGGTCTACAAGTCAATGAGGCTTTTCCCTCCGCGATCATCGTGAATCAGCAAAGCGCTGCAGAGCAGCGGCGTCTCCGCAAGCAGAAATTAAGATGCTGGGGGAAGGGCACAAGTGGAGTGGTGCAGGGGAATTTCTAGCCCCTCTCAATATGTACCTCCTGGGGAAGGCAATACGGAGTGGTGGGGGGAGGCGTCCGGTGGAAGCTGCTGGGGCACCTAGGCGCGCAGGGGGAGCCTTTGGAAGCAGGGAGCGGTGTAGGGAAGAGCGAGGGTGAGCAGAGAAAGTGAACGAGAGTACGATGGATCTAAGGACCTAGGGAGTGAAGGCAGAACAGAGCAGGTGCAACCCCGGGCTGCGCAGCACAGCAGTTGCAGGTGTTGCTGAGAGAATACAGGAAGGAGGGTCTGGTGTGGGGGAAGGGAGGAGAGAAACCAAAAAAGGAGGATTTCCCGGCCCACGACTTCCTGTCTCCAACGTGCAAGTTCCCAAGTTCAGTTTGAGAAGTGCAGGGCCGCTTGGCATTGGGGAGTCTGGGATGGGAACATTAGGGAAATACCTGAGTCGCGTTCTCCCACCCATTTCCCTCTCCCTCTCCTCTTCCCCTCGCTTCCTCCTCCTCCTCCTCCTCCTCCTCCTCCTCCTCCTCCTCCTCCTCCTCCCCCTCCTCCTCTCCCTCCTTCCCTTCCTCCTCCTCGCCCCATTCCATCTTCCTTCAGTTTTGATTAATATGTATGTCCATGCTCAGTAGTGCGGGCCACACTCCAGGGACCGCGCCTCCATTCGGGGCCGCCTCTCGCTTGACCATTGGCACTAGGAGGCCAAGCAGGAGCTACGGGAGGCGTGGGTTGGGAAGGCCGAGCGCTCGGAGCGCGAAGCCTGGGGACCCCCCCTCACCACGCCCCGGTTCCCACCCCCATAGCCGGACAGAGCACCTCAGTGGCCCCGACTCTGATATTCGGCTCGTTCTCCTTTGCAATGAATGGACCCCGAGGCTTGGAGCGCGCCACGAAACACGCTAAATTGTACCTGTGCGTGGCCGTTCCCGCCGCCGCCGCAGGTCTATCCCGGGCCCGAAGCCGGCGCCCGCCTTCTCGGGGAATTCTCTGGAGGGGGAGTGCGAGGGGAACCACAGTGGCTGCCTGCTAGCTCACGGCTGGCGCGCACACGTACACGCCCAACTTTGCTGAGCAGTCGGCGCCCCCCGGGCTCCCCCGCGCCCCCTGCGGCTCGGCGCGCTCAGAGACCCGTGTCTCTCCAGGTCGGAGATAAGGTGTCCCCCACTCCCACGCATGTGAGGAGGAGAGGGCGGGGCGGAGGAGAGAAGGGGAGTAACGCTACCGACTCCCTGACCAGCTGTTCACAAACACTCTACGCCCGCAGGGGCGCCCGCTCCAGCCCCGCCGCACCAGGTCCCCCAGACCCGCGTGTGACGACAGAGAGGGAGGGAGGAGGAGGCAGAGGAGGCGGCGGCAGCGGCAGGGCGGAGAGCTGGGAGTCCAGGAGCACCGAAGCCCTGGCGACCGAATGACTATCATTATCAGCACTTTTAGTACTGGGGGACGGGGTGGGGAGGTTGAGGGGCGCCTAGCACAACTGCCAAATCGCAATCCACTCTTGGAGCGACCCTAAATGAGGGCGAAAAGAAAGATTCTCCACAGCCGCCTTCTGGGTGGACGTGCCCCAGACGCACGCCCGGACCCTGTGGTCCCGCGGAAGCTGCAGTGTTGGGGATATTTTAAATGGCTCTTACTTGAAAGGAGGCGTGATTTCCACGTTCGAGCGTCTTCGCTCCCCACCCCCTCTCCGCACCAGCCAGTGCGCGCCACCACCTGAGCCTGGCGAGAGCCGGGGCGCACGCAGCCTTCGGCCTCCTCCTTTCCGCCTCTGGGGGCACTCGGCTCTGAGTGCGTCCGCCCGACGCCCCCTGGGAGAACTCTTTACTTTTTGTTTGGAAAATCGGGGCCATTTCTTTATTCATCTCTGGGTCTCCCCGGAGGAGGACAGGGAGGGGAGGGCGTGAGTGGCGGGCCGGGCCGGGGGAGGGGAGCGCGGGGAGGGGAGGGGACTGGGTGTAGCCTGGAATTCTCCCTCCTCGTGTTCCTAGGCTGGCGCGCAGAGTCTCCCCGCGATAGCGCCGCCGCGGCTCCCCGCGCCACCCCATCGTTGGCCTTGGGGGTCGGGTGAGTGGGGTCATGACGTGCCGTGGGGGCTGCCCCGGGCCCTTCCCGCGCTGAGCCGGGACGCGGCCCCACCGCGCGAAGCCCCTCGGGCGGGGAGGCGGCGAACGGTGGGGAGGGCGCACGGGGTAGG
>NW_011889120.1:1560410-1580823 GCF_000151845.1 Pteropus vampyrus
CCGAGCCCGCGCCGAGCGTGCGCCTCGCCCTCCTCCCGCGCCCGCTCTGCTCTAGGATGCTGCGGCAGGTTCTGCACAGGGGCTTGAGGACGTGTTTCTCCCGGCTCGGCCACTTCATTGCCAGTCACCCGGTCTTCTTCGCCTCGGCGCCCGTGCTCATCTCCATCCTGCTCGGCGCCAGCTTCAGCCGCTACCAGGTCGAAGAGAGCGTGGAGCACCTGCTGGCGCCCCAGCACAGCCTCGCCAAGATCGAGCGCAACCTTGTCAACAGCCTCTTCCCGGTCAACCGTTCCAAGCACCGGCTCTACTCGGACCTACAGACCCCCGGGCGCTACGGCCGGGTCATCGTCACCTCCTTCCAGAAAGCCAACATGCTGGACCAGCATCACACCGACCTGATCTTAAAGGTGAGAATGGGGCAGAAGCGGGCAGCCTCCACCGCTACCGCGGCTGGGCTGGCTGCGCGCGGGGTCCGGGCTGAGAGCGCCGCCTCTCCCATCCCAGGCGGCTGCCGCAGGGGCTTCCCTGAACCACGCGCCCCTCGAAGGCTGCCTGGAGCCACCCAGCCCCCTGGGTGGGGAGCGTCTGGGTCCGGGCCCGGCCCTGCCCTCGCTGCCACCCCGGCAGCTGCTGCAACAGTTGGGGCGGCGGCAGCCACGGTGCTGTGGTCAGTGCGCTTGTTTTGGTTGCAGTGGTCTTGGGGGCGGGGAAGCTGTGGGGTAACTGGGCCAGGAAAGAGCAGAATAAGAAAAGACCTTTTAGAAAGTCCTGCAAATTGAAAACAAAAGACTATGCTTGTGGGGATCTGGAGACCCCTTTCCCCTTCCTCTCCTTTTCTCTCCCTTCCTCTGGCCCCCAGAGTGTTTTGGGAAAGGCTGCTCAGAAGGGCTGTGAGGGAGCAGAGGAACATGAGGTGGGATGATGAGGAAAATGCCTCCCACCCACCCAGAAAGAAGTATGGTCCCTGGCGAGGACAGGGGCTGCCCTCTTCCCCAGAGCGAGGAAGCCATCTCTGTCTTCTAGAGTGGGAAATGATGCTTATAATTCGCAGTTATTTCATCTTTCACATAGCTCCTCTCCTCTGAAATGCAAAAACTTATTTGGCAAAAGAAGGTTTCAGTTGATCCACTTTTATTAGGGTACATTTGGGCGTGAGGGTGAGGGGCAGAGCCAGAAGGATGAGGAGGACAGAAGCCAGGCTGTGTGGCCTTGAAAAGAGCACAGGAAATCAAGCAGGCTGGTTAGAGGGTGACACTCCCAGAAACAGGTTGTGCTCTCAGCCTGCGGTGGGAATTTGACGTGAAAAGTGAGGTTGATGGTGATAACTTTCAGGAAGTTCGTAAGAAAAGTAGAGAAGTGAAGATTAGAGATGGAAAAGGGAGGCCTTGGGAGAGAAAAGCAAAAATAGGTGAAAATGTTCCATCCAAGTCCCTGGTGGGGATTATGGGGCTTGTTTACTTAAGATGCTCCTCTGGGAGGGCAGAAAGGAACCAGTCCCAGCTGGGGCTCTGGGACAGAGGGGTGGGAGGTGCTGCTTTTGTGTGGGTCTCTGGTCTAGATCTGGGATTAGAGGCTGGTTAGATCTCTATCTTCTTATCCCAAGAGGAGTCTGCTAATGAATCTGGGGAACTCTTTCCTTCTCTTTTTCTGTACAGGTAACCCTTTATCCCTAGAGACAAGCTTATTTTCCTATATTATTTCCTTCTCTCTATTTGTTGACATGTTATCAATCAGTGATTAATCATGAGAACTTGAATAGGGGCTCAATGGAATTAGGACCTTCCCTCATTGGGTAGCTCGTGATATTTTTAATGGCACACACATGTCACACATACTCACTCATCACAGAACCTTAGTATCATTATCCCGAGGTGTTCGCTTTTCTCATGATTATACTTGTAACACCAAAGTGTTTCCCCCCCCACCATACTTCCGTGAACAATGTTGACACACAAATACTGCTCCAAATACTTTCTCAAAAAAACACATACTAGTCTCATCACGGGCTTAAGGAAACTATAATTCAGTCAGTCCTAACAGTTGGAAAGCTGCCCTATGTTTTGATAGATGATCTACTAAATGATATTTCTCTTTGTATTCCCCGCCCCCTTACCCACCCCAGGTGATGTTTCCACTGGCTTTTTTTTTTTTTTTCGTAACAAACCCTCACACCACTGTGACGGTAGTCACCAGTTACATTCGCTCTCAAGGTTAATGAGACATCAACAGGCACATCGGATCTCTTTTCCACTGGGTTGTTTCTCTCCTATTTGACTTTGGTCTGTTCGAGACAGAAAACCATATTATAAGAGAAAGTTGGAGAGAGAGAGAGGCTGGCTTTGCCACCATGTCTAAAGGGCAATTTAAAAGGACAGCGGTCTTGTCGATGAACTGTTTTAAGAAATGGGATGGTTTTTCATTTTCTAGGTATCTAGGGAAAATCAAAACCGAGTTGAACAGTGGTCAGAATTCATTTCTAGCTGATGGCTTTCTGGTCAAATTCACACAGCTTATAAAATCTCAGACTTATAAAACCGAGGGGGTTGCCTTTGATTTTATATATCTATTATTTTCTTCCTACATCCAACCCCTGTATTTGGTAGGTATGGAGCCAGGAGACAGAAAAATGGACCATCAGTGGTCATGGTAATGTAAAGTGTGGGAACAAGCACTTATGTTTTTTTCTTTTTTTCCTTTAGAGATTGATGAAGACTTATCCTTTACAAAAGGTGTTAGGAGTGAGAGTCACTGTTTCTGCCCTCACTAGTGTTATTCTGATACTTTGTTGCTGGCATCAGGATTAGCACTGACAGTTAACATTGTACACAACACCAGCCAGCCCCTGCCCACTTTATGGCATCACATTGGAAGTGAAGTGGACAAAGCATAAGCAGGGTTTGAGGGTTTCTCAGGCCCCACTAGGAAACTGGAGGAAGTAACTTGCTGGGCTGTGTGGTTTACTCCTCATAGTGCTCTTGATTGTACCTATTCAATGAAGGCAATCCTTCTTGGGACATTAGTCCAGCTACTTTCTGATCAAAATTAGACTGGGAAAGGATGATGACAAGAAATAAAAAGCTAGGTTCATTTTTTAAGTATAATTGAGAGTATTACAGAAAAATATAATCCATGTTTGAAAATCCAGCTGATCTGGTTTGGAGGAGCTTTCTCAAATCTGTACAAGGGACATGATTGCCTTACTCTGCTGCATAGAATCTGACCCCAAACTATGAGAGGGGTGACTCCCCTCTCAAGAGATGCTCTGAAGGCTGCGTGACACAGATGTAATTTTGGGTGAAAGTAGGTGGGGCCTGATGGTGCTGATAGGAGTCAACATTGATTTCTGAACCTCTTTAAATGTTGATCTTCAAAAGTCTTCATTTCACTAGAAGGTTAAATTTAGTTCATTATCATAGTTTAACAGAAAATCCATGATGTATCTATCTTTCAAAGCAAATTTCCGGGCAGTGCCTCACAAGCTTTTATAGATATGTTTCTTCTTAATCACCTAAAATGAAGTGTAAGAAGGTCTTGTTGATAATTGATCTGGGCTGTGACCAAGACAATACTTGATTTATTCCAGAATCATCCATGTAAAGAACCGGTTTCGCCCAGTCCTTATAATAATGCTATCACCTTTATAGCACTTTGTAAAATATAATCATATAGTATGTTTAAATACAGTAAATACCTCAAGTAGGCAGGAAAGTATTGTGTTCCCATTTTACAGATGAGAAAACTGCTCTTTAGAAATTAACTAACTTGTCCCTGGAAAAAAGACAAGGACAGAACCAGGACTGGGACCCATGGTTTCTGACTCCCAGCACAGTGCTCTATTCACTATAATTTACTGCCTCCCATATGATAAACTACTTGAATAATTTAAAAGTACATGTTTGTTATCCGAATGAAGTATATTTGACCAAAGTCTCATACCCATCCCATACCATTGTTCTAACTGTGGTAATTGGATAAAAACATTCTCTTGACTGATTCTTCCTGGTGTCAATAAAAATCCATAAATAGAAACTCTAAATGCCCGAAGTAAAGCATAAAATATTAGTAATTAGCAATATACAAAGACATGTCAAATATTTTACTGGAAAAAAAAGTCTCTGGATGATTGAACGTGGCTATTTCGCGTTTGAGCGCTGTTCATTAGCCGGGTCCAGGTGGATTCAATTCCAGTGCCTCACACAGTCCCTGGCACGCAGTGGACCCTCAGTAAATACTTGTCAAATAGACCTGTCCTGATTTACTCAGACATTTATGTGACGGGTAAAGAAAATTCCATAGACCACTTTAAAATACATTTTCAAAATGACAATTTTATTTTTACAACTTTACAAGCAGTTTCTAGGATTCTCATTTTCCAAGATGCCATTTCTTCCTTCCTTGTTAACCTCTGTAGTCACATCAAAATATATTGCAGTTCTAAAATTGGGTAGGGGCATCTCCTTTGCACAATGCCGTCTTCAAGAGAACCTCATATGCTATTTTATCCCAAACCAAGAGAAGGACACACCCTTGCCATTCAGACCTTCTTCCACTTACTGGGGTATTTCATTTTGTTCAAATATTGACTTTCTATTTTATTTAAACTTTTTACGTTTAAATACATTAAGTACAATGAAGTTGCAAAACGGGATTGATAGAATTTAACTTGGAATCATTTAATTCAGGGTTTCCAAGAAGGGCAGCATAATTGCTAGCTCAGGGTCACAAAGACCTGGTAGCTGGATCGAGATCCCAGTTTTTCCAAATACTGTCTCAGCACTTTCAATCATTACGGGAATCGCCATCATTTCTTTCTCTACAATATAAGGATCACCAAATTCCAGCCTCTTTTCAAGCTTAGAAGGAGTTTTAACAGTTTTAAAAAATTGTAACAGAATGAAACAAAAACAAGAAAATGAGGCAGAGACAGCATGTGTCATTCAAAGGAAAAAATATTTACTCTTTATTCTTTTACGTAAAGAAATTCCTATATTGTATTCCAAAACTTTTTTCTTTTTTCCAAAACTTCTTTACTAGAGCAATTTCAGGAAGTTAATACTGTTAACTTCTAAGGCAGTGGTTCCCAACCGGGGCGATCGTGCCCCCCAGGGTCCATTTGGCAATGGTTAGAGACATTTTTGATTGTCATAACTGGCGGTGGGTTGCTACTGGCATCTAGTGGGTGGAGATCATGTATGCTGTTAAACATCCTGTGTGCACAGGACAGCCCCCCACAGCAAAGAATTACCTTGCCGCAAACACTGCTTGAAGGGGTTCATTTGTATTTTTCTTCTGTTTTATCGGGACTTTTTTTTTTGCAGTCGCATTGATTATGTAAAATGAAAAAAAAAGCCAAGATCTTATTGAACTTCGGGGACAAAAACTATGACCTCTGAGGAAATGCTCTTAGGGGCAATTGGGCAGAGACCAGATCTTCCAGTGTAACCTTCCCCAAGATGCACTTATCTTGCTCTCTCCTATAGCTCTGTCCTTTATGGTCTAAATCTCGCTGTAGAGGAACTCAAGAAACTGAATGCAGTCTTAACTGCTTGAGTGGCAAAGCTGCTGAATTGACCCTGGCCTTGAGACTTCGCAGAGTGCCCATTATTGGCAGGCCTGACCCTCAATCTGTAGCAGTCACCCACTATGCCGAGCTTCTCCTGACAGTGTGTAAGACCCCACTGTGAGTGGTGACCTGCCAAGGAGGCGGGAGGCAGTGCTTTGTTGCCTAGTCCGGCTGCTTTGCCTTCCTGAACATAAAATGACAAAAGAAGAGCTTGTATCCAAGGAACAGGGGATCAAAGACCCTTGGGTTTGGAAGGTACTTTAAAAGTCATCTCCACAGATGCTGATGCTAGAATCTGCTCTTAGCATCTCAGGGTACTTTGTCTGGTGACAGGTGCTATGACACCTTGGGCAGTGCAATCCATTCAGTGAGTTTTCTGAGTGGCAGATACTCTTAGAAAAGATTGAGCCTAGGCCTAAAAGGGCAGCATTCATGCATCTGCTGGGTCAGTCAATTGCATTTGCACTTTATTTTTGCAATAGGGGAAAATTAAAAAGAGATCAAGATTGCTTTTAATTTTCCTTTCATTTCATAGGGCATATATCCAAATAATCCAAGTATAATATTAGTCTAGAGTTGTCTGATCCTAAGCACATTTCATTTATATGACTAAAATCCTGAAATGCCCACCCTGCTTCTCTCATTTAGATTTGGGGAAAAAATCTTTTACTTCCCTGTGCAGATCTGGGACAAACTTGAGTAAACTGCTAATTTAAAATGAAATTTAAATATAAAGCTGTAGTGTGAGAGGAAGTCTACCTTTTTAATGATTCATAGTATCTTGATAGATGCTATATTAGAGCTAGAGAAGGATGGTTTTTTTTCAAATTAACACCAAAACAACCTATTAGAATTCACTAGACTTACAAACTTCACAGAACAGCTGAGCATTTCACTGGTGACTCCTTAGGATAACCAAGAGAAGAAGTAAGCTAAATGAAATTATTCGTTTCCTGCCTAAGAGATTGCAGCATCCTTTGGCACAGGAGCTAGAGAGATGCAAGGTGCTGGGGATATGATCAACTTTGACTTTGTGAGATGCGCCATCTGGTACCTGACTTTGGGGCTCAGTGTGAGCCCCAACTGATACTTGAGATAGGCTTGAAGCAGACCTTTGAAGTCACCTGCTTGGTAGCATATCACAGCAAGCAGGCCTGTCTGCAGCACTGCCTGTGCTACCACCACATGCCCGGAAGGCCACAGAACTTCCGAGGAATCCTGCCAGACTGATTTAATGACCAGCAGGGGAGGTGAGTAATCTCTAACCTTTAAAAGACAAAAAAGGAAAAAAAAAGAAAGAAAGAAAGAAAGAAAAAGAAAATCAACACCAGGTGTTATTTTATACGGGAAGCCCTAAAAAATATGTCGTGCCTTCAACTTCAGAATTCATATTTTGAACAAACGGAGATAATGTGGGGATTGTGAAGCTATTTTTATCTTCTTGCTCTCTAAGAAATCCTCTTGAGAATATCGTTTCTGGTATTTTGAAAGATCCCCATTGTTAGGTCTTCCACTTTAACTTGTGGGCTCCATGTAAAGTCAAGATGAGAATTTAAGTGCAGTTACCTTGGGAGGTAATATCCGAAAACACTGGTAAAGAAGGGAGGACATGAAAGAGAGGGTAGCAGGAAGCCAATCAAGTAAGTATTCTCAAGCAAGTGTCCACTGTGGGCACCCAGGACTCAGTCTCACTGGAGAACTCTAGGAGACAATGTAGAACATGTGTCCAAGTTCTCCCAACCGTGGGTGAAGAAGCCAGATATATATTCCCCAACCTTCCAGCCACCATTAGTTCATCCAGCTGCATCCAGGGCATTAAATAAATATCACAATTCCAGGTGCTATATGTGTCCCTATAACCAGAATTGTTGTTGTTTTATAAAAGCCTCAGGCAGAGCTGTAGAGGTTTGCAGGAAGTGGCCTTGGCACGTAGAGGTGTGAGCTGAGAGCATCTGCACTAAAGGTATTGCACCCATCTGGAGTTATGCATGTAGGAGTTGAGGGCCCATATTCCTAGGGGATGTTCATCCCTTCACTCAACAAGATGGCCATGACCCCATCTCCAAGAAGCTTACAGGCAAGAGTGATCCAGCATAGCTGTTTAGTTTATTGTTGAATTTGATAAGCAACTGACATTTTCAGTTTTGTCACTGGATAGTGGTTCCAAATATTATTCCAAACAGGGCCCGGACCCTCAAGTATCCAGCCCCTCTTTCCCTTATGAAAACAAAGAGAAGTCTGCAGGTCCCCATCTTCACACAACTACTTTTGTTGTTCTCCTCCCTAGAAATGCACTCATTCCTTACTTTGAGGTCATAGTCACATGCCTCCTACTTTATGAGACCTTCCCAGATTCCTGGCTCCTTCTCTCCCTTAAATCTATCTGGCTTTTAGTTCTTTAATGCTTAACTATACACTAGTATATCATTTGCTGTTCTGTCACATGATAGTTTCTCTTGAGCGAGATCATAAGCTCTTCGAAAGTGCAGGAACAATGTCTCATACTCTCAAATCTCCTAGAACCTAGCATAATGTGGAGTGTACAGCACGTGCTTAATAAAATTGTTGCTGGTCGATGGCTTATAAGATGGAAAATGTGCCCTCCTTTTCCTATTGATTTATTTTGGTCAAATATAATTTTGCCTGGTTGCATGACCATGTGATTGCTTTAGATCTGCTTTCATTTTTCATCCTTGATAAATCTTGCTTCCGAACCTGACGATAAGCATAAGTATCCATTCTGCTTCCAGATCATCTGACATTTACTTTATATGAGAAGAAATTCTTAGGAAACCAAACACCTGACCATCTCCTCTGGTCCACGTACAGTTTGGAAAGGCGTAAACCTGACCTCAGTCTCCAGTGGTCCATTCCCATGTGAGAGGGCATAGCACTCTGCAGTTCCCAGGGAGCACCCTGGAAGTCAGCTCTCCACTACATATGCCCTTATTTGCATGAAGTAAAATCTCAAAACACTGACCACAACCATACTCAAATATAAACACGAAACACATTTCAAGTGGTTTTCCCAGCTGTAGCATCAATATTCCAGAGATCACCATCCTATGTTATTTAGCATCCCTGTTCTTAAGAGGGAGCCTACGGTAACAGAAAGATTTGTTCTAAGAGGTAAACTTAAAAAATGATACTGGCACAAAATCAGTGTTTCTCCAGTAAGTTTAATGGAAACACTAGACCTACTAATTTCTCAGCATTGAAGGTCAGATTCTTTTGCCCATTCTTCCATGGACTCCAGAAATTTATCAAATAACACAGCTTTGTCAATCCTAATTGTCTCAAGAAAAAGAGCATCTCTGCTATATGGAACTGCTTTAATTGCTCAAAAAAATTGTCGTGATGTTCAATACCTTAATTTTAATTTTGTGAGGTTTGCATTGTTGCCTTTTGTTTTTGTTCTCGTTTTGGTATAGCATCTGGGCAAGCGATCATACTGAGTAAAGATCAATTGCTCTTAGTCTCTTGAAGGTACCCACACATCACCTGAGCATCTTGTGAAAATATATTCTGATTCAGCCTAGGGTGGGACCTGCAATTCTGAATTTCTAACAAGGTCTCAGGTGATGCTGATGCTGCTGGTCAGTGGAACACACTTTGAGTAGCAAGGCTCATATTTAGCTACTGTGAACAGAACACTGGATTTGGAGTCAGGAAAGCCAAGCTCAAGTCCCAGTTATCCTAAGTATGTGACTGAGTAAGACGCCTAACGTCCCTTAGAATCAGGTTCCTCATCTGCACTGAGTGTAACAGCATCCCCTGCACCCACTATGGTAAAGATGCAATGAAATAAGGTATGTGAAGGCCCTGTGTGACCATATCCTACGGTATTCTGTAAGGTGTGTTATTGCTATTTGCTTTGAAAATGGATGTTACTTCCTCATATGTGCCAGCTCTTTCAGAGCCATTATTGCTTGTTGAGTAAATACACATGTAGGCATTTTTTTCCTTTAATCCAACAGGCAATAATGGATGCTCAATCTGCATTCTCAATACTCAGATTGGCAATTTGTTGGTCTTTAATGACTCCATCTGCGTCATTACAGACGATTGGATTCATCCTACTGCTGAGCATGCAGCTCCTAAGTTCTTAGCCAGGCAGAGCCTGTCAGTGGGGATGGGCAGATTGCATTCCAGCTCATCAAGGTGGTTTCTCAGGGCTCAGAACCTCATCTTACTCCTGACAGTGCTTTGCACACAAAAGAAGCCTTCACTTCCTGCCCAGGGAAGTGTCTGGAATTAAAAGCTCTGGGAAGCTGTGGGCACCTGTTTCACGGTTCTCTTCACCGCTCCTCACAGCGGGGCATACCGGTAAGGGATTCTCTGGCAATTTACGTGAGAGAGTTGATAACTCTCCACTCTCACTTAATTTACATGACTGCAGAGTTTCCCTGGGGAATCTTGCCTACCCAAAGTAGGTCTGCAAGCACTTCAAAGAAAGAATGTCGTCAGAATTGACAGAGATCAGGAAGACCAGGCAAAGTGATAATTGTAAAGCCCCTTTGAAACTGTGAAATGTAAAATTTTGCTTAATTGGGGTTTTAAGCATTTAGATCGGTGTTTTCCCTTCTCCTTCCTAAAATTTCTTTTTTATAGGGTATAAAGGAAATCTATAATTATGTAGGATCAAAACGAAACCCGCCAAAGAAAATTTCTTTGCCTACCTGGTTCTCTATGCCTAAACTCTTCAAACGAAACTACCCTCACTGTAAATGAGGATTAGCAGTTCTCAGATTTCAGTGTGCTTTCGAATTCGCTGGGAATTTTATGAACGTGCATATTCTGATTCAGTAGGTCTGGGAGAGCAGGCCTGAGATTCTGCACTTCTAACAGGCTCCCAGGGCTGCTGCTGCTATTGCTGCTGCTGCTGGTCTAGGAGCACACTGACAAGAGCAGTGGATTGGTGGACCTAAGGAACCTTTGTGTGTCCTGATTACTCAGTAACATATCATTGCCTCCATACTCTAAAGCAGTGCTCTCCAACTTGAACAGATATTCTCTGAAGGGCTTATCCAAACACAGATTTCGGGTCTCATGGAAGAGTTTCTGATTCTGTGATCTGGGGTGGGGGCTGAGAATTTGCATTTCTCATAGGTTCTCAAGGTGATGCAGTTTATGCTGGTCCAGGGACCACACTTTGAGAGCCGCTGCTATATAGCATCCTAGTAATTGGCTGCCAGGACTAATTCCAAAAATGCAGCCTCTCTCCCTGTAGAACCTGGCCAACAGACACGAGCAGGGTGCAAATGTTATTTGTTCAGCAGTTGATCATGAATGATGCTGCAATAGCTAGTGTGCAAAGGGTACTATGTAGGTCTGAACCTTTGAAGTTTGCAGTTTCAGGCGAGTATATTGGACAGAGGAGCCTGCTCCACTGCCGGTCTCCAGGTGCTGGAGTTTAGGAGAAAGGGGCTGAACAGAAGAAAGTACACTCTGAGATGGAGGGAAAAGGGAGAAGCCCCACTCACACATGCATTCACTGTAGATGTTGCTACGATCACTGTGTGCTTGCCAAAGCTGCCTTTCTTCCAAAGACTGCCCACACAGGGTCACCTGCCATTTGCCTTTGCAGAACCTTTCTCTACATCAAACCAGAAGGCACAGCAGTTACAAATAGGAGCTACATGTTGTGTTTCTGAGACAAGAACCCAGCTCTGTGGATGCCAGAGGTGAGGTGTCCACAGAGAGGGCCCTGACAACTAACGTTCAGTTTCAACTACTGTCTAAAGTCAGTGCTGTTAGAGAGTGATGAAGTGGAACTGGAGTGAAGTGCAGTAAGTATTGGTTTTGACATAGTGGAATAAGCATTGTTTCAGAGCCCCAACATTCTGTGCTTGAGGCTGTGAACCATTAACGTGCCATTGATCAAGTTACTTAACCTCTCTGGGGTCTTCATTTCCTCACCCATAAAATGGGATCAACAATATCATCACCGTGGGGCTGGCCAATAAAAGGAGATAATGTGTGTGAACAAACTTTATAAAGCACAACATGCCAAAAGCCACATAAACCTCATGGTATCAATGCACTGGACAGACACAAGTTTGTCTGGGGCAAGGATTCCCAGGGGAGAAAAATAAACACTTAGTCACTCGGTTGACATGTTTCACATCGCCATCTCCTTTTATGAAAAAGTGGCTGTAGAGTCAGGAACCACCTTTCACTAACCAGAAGCTTTGCTGACATGGCCTTATGTTCCCAGATGATGTAATATTACATCAGTCTATACTTTTACTTTGAATGACCCAAGGAGAATAAAAAATAGCATATCTGATCATCCACTGTCTACACTTCTAAAGCCTTAGACCTACACTGTCCAATTCAGAAGCCACTAGGCAAATGTAGCTATATGATTTATATTTAAATTAATTAAAATTAGAAATTCATTTCCTCAGTTGCACAAGCCACTTTTCAAGTGCTTAATAGCCACATGTGCCTTTAATGGACAGAACAGATAAAGAACATTTTCATCATCAGAGTTCTATTTGACAGTGCTTTTTACAGATAACTGATACATCATATAGCTTAACTAATAAGCAGTGGGATCAAGATTCAAACACAGGCCTGGTTTCTAAAGCATCATTTAAAAAGTAAATAGACCAGACTGCCTCCATGAAATACAGAAATAGATGGCTAAGGCATGGCTCCTGCTGTCTGATGGTCTTGAAGTAGTATTTCAATCACTAACAGAATAAAGAGGAACTTTCAGTTTCAGCTTTGACATGTAAAGAGCTTGGAAGTTATCACTCCTACCCTTACAACAAGAGAAGCCTAGATGAACTGAAAACCAATGACTCGTACACATCAAAGAACTGAGGTCACAGGACAAACTGCCATCCTTAAATCTGTAGAGATAGGCAGGGGTCCCCAACCCCTGTAAGGAACTGGGCCGCACAGCAGGAGGTGAGCGGCAGGCCGGCAAGCAAGCAAAGCTTCATCTGTATTTGCAGCCGCTCCCCAGCGCTGGCATCACCACCTCAGCCCTACCTCAGATCATCAGGCATTAGCTTCTCATAGGAACGCCAGTCCCTGGTGCCAAAAGTGTTAGGGACCACTGAAGGCAGGCACATCTACAGAGACATAGACACAATCTGCTTACCTGGAGCAGAAGCCTCAGGTAGAAACACTTAATTGGTAATTTTGACACATTGCTGGAGGATAAGTATGGAGTAGCACGAGAGTGCACAACTCCCGAGGCCGCATAAAAGAAGATAATGTGTGTGAACAAACTTTATAAAGCACAACATGCCAATAAAATTATGTCTTTGCAGGAGAAGGGTCAGAGGGCTCACTCTTTCTTGGGCATCCCCTCCAGAAACCCCATCAGATTCCCAAAGTGAAGATCTGGCACGGAGAAGTGGAAGAGTAATCATTGTAAAATCTATCCAGTCCTCTCTATAACAAAGGCCTATTCTCCAGAGAAGAGGACTTTGCCAGAACACAATTCTGAATCTATGCTAGGTTCCTCCCACACTGAAGTCCCTTCAGCCTTTCTATCTCACCAAAGGGTGTGGGGTGGGGGAGGGAAGAGTCCACAAGTGTCAGGGCTTCAAGAAAATAGATTAGGAGTGCTGTAGCCAGAAGACAGATTGGAGAGGGGGTACTATATCGCTGGAGAAATACTTGTGGTCATAGCCTGAAGACACAGGCCGACTTAAAGACTGAGATTTCATCATAAGGTTATATAGTATTTCTTCTCCCTACACCTTACCACCACATCAACGGGGCACCAGTATAATGACAGTAGATTACAGCTGAAAAAGCTGCAAAACACAGACTCTCTCTGAGGAGGAGTACTTAGAGAAGTCTAAAGTCAAGAGGACAAAAACAATGACAGGAGAGGAATTTGAAACCTCTGGTACCTATAGCCACAACAAACAGTCAATACATCCCGACTCCTAGATTAACATAAGTCCTCACTGTAAAGCCTATTTACCTCAGTTCCTATTTACTGATACAACATGTCCAATTTGGGGGGGAAATTACAAGGCATGCCAAAAGAAAAAATATATAGTCTGAAGAGACAAAGGAAGTATCAGAACCATACTCAGAAATGACACAGATGTTAGAATTATCAGACAAGAACCTTTAAATAATTATGATTAACATGTTATGGACTTTAATGAAAAAAGTAGACATCAATAACATACAAATAATGTAAGGAGAGAGACGAAACTCTCAGGATGAATCAAAAGGAAATGTTAGAAAAACTAGCAGAAAGGAAGAATGGTTTCGATGGGCTCATCAGTAGACTCAACACAGCCCAAGAAACAAGCGCTGAGTTTAAAATACAGGGAAATAGAAATTTTAAATAGAAACACAAAGAGAGAGAAAACACTCTGAAACATCCAAGAATTGTGGGACAATATCAGAAGGTATACACCTAATGAGAATGCTAGGAGAAGAGAGAATGTCGCAGAAGAAATATTTGAAGTAATAATGGCCAAGAACTTTCCAAAATTAGTCACAGACACCAAACTACAGATCCAGGTAGCTCACAGAACACCAAGGAGGATGAGTACCCCCAAAACCACACTTAGCCATATCATATTCAAACTACAGAAAACCAAAGACAAAGCGAATCTCAAAAGAAGCCAGGGAGTCGGTGGAGGGGATGGGGAGACACCATATATAGAGAGGAACAAGGATAAGAATTGTATCAGACTTCTCATCAGAAACAATATAAAAAAGGAAGAGAGTGGAGTGAAATATTTAAAGAGTTGAAAGGAAAAACCCACCAACCTATAAACTTCTATATTCAGCAGAATTATGTTTCAAAGTGAAGGAGATATAAAAACTTCCTCAGATAAACAAAAATGGAGAGAATTCATTGTCAGCAGACTTTTCCTGCAAGAAATGTTCTTCAGACAGAAGGAAAATCATATAGGTCAAAAACTCCGATCTATATAAAGAAGAGTCTTAGAGAAGAAGTAAATGTAGGTAAAGTACAATCATTTTCGTTTTCTCATTTTTTTCCTCAATTACAGTTGACATTCAATATTTTATATTAGTTTCTGGTGTACAGCAAAGTGGTTAGGCATTTATATAATTTACAAAGTTTTCTCATTCTTAACTGATCTCAAATATAACTGTTTAAAGCAAATAACAGTAACAGTATATTGAGTGATTATAACATATGGAGAAGTAGAATGAATGTCTGCCATGTCACCAGAGACAGGAGGGAGGAATTGGCAATACTCAATTATAACATAACTGTACTACATATGAAGCATTACAGTATTATTTGAAGGTGAACTTAGTCTAGGTGTAAATTTATATTGTAAGTTCTAAGGAAACCACTAAATTTTTTTAAAAGAAGTTGAATTGATATATCAAGAGAAGAAATAAAATGGAATAATATAAAATTCTCAGTTAAAACCAGACAAGGCAGAAGAAGAGGGAGGGAAAGAAACAAAGAACAAATACAACAAATAGAGAACCGTTACAATCATGGTAGATATTAATCCAACTATATCAATAAGTTCAAGTGTGAATGATGTAAATATGACAATTAATATCTATCATGGTAGATATTAATCCAACTATATCAATAAGTTCAAGTGTGAATGATGTAAATATGACAATTAAAATGATGTAAATATGACGAATGTCAGAAAGCCACTTTAAAGACTCAGATAGATTAAAAATAAAGGGACAGAGAAAGATATACCACACTAACACTAATCAAAAGAAAGCTAGCTATGGCTGACTACAGAATAAGGAAAATTAGGAATAAAGAGGGGCAAAAGTGTTCGGTTCTCCAAGAGGACATAACAATCATAAACGTGTATGCACCTAATAACAGAGCATTAAAATACATGAGGCAAGAGCTGATATAACTGAAAGGAGAAATAGACAAACCTACTACTATAGTTGGAGACGTCAAATTCCTCTGTCAGTAATTGATAGGGCAAGCGGGCAGGAAATCAGTGATGATTTAGGAGAGGTGAGGGACAAGATATCTAATATTCTGAATAGAATCATGACCCAGCTTTTATAAGGACAGCTCTTATAGAAATCTAGAGGTTAAGTTGGAGAGGCAAGACATTGGAGATAAGGAGATCCCCTCCTCCACCCAGGGAACTGATATAAGTCTGTAAGCAGGAAGCTTTGAATGGGATAGCTGCAGGAGAAGGAGATAGATTAGACGACATTTTCCAAAATGTGTTTTAGGAATGTTTCCTTTAATGCTATAAAAAAAAAAATGGGTTCAGTGGCCAAATAACTGGGAAACAATGCATGTAGTATCTCCATATCAGATTTCAATACTGAATGTACATTAGCATATCAAAAGCTTTAAAAAGTTCCTCTGCAAAGAAATCTATTTAACTCTGTCCAGTTCGGCATTTCTTGAATTTGATCGTGGATACTTTTTACTTTTTTGGTAACATCCCAAAGAACCAATGTGCTTCAGAACACACGCTGAAAATACTAACCCCAAAATAGAGATGGAATCAACAGGAATTGAGGTTTATTGGATATGAGTAAACAAAGGAAAAAGGGTGATACCGACTTAGTAATTTCCCACCTGGGTTAGAAGAAAGAGGGTGATGCTGTTAATCATAACAGGAAACAGGTAGAAGAACAAGTTTGGAGGAAAAGATTCAGCTGCTGGATATATATCAGTTGAAATATTGCCATAATATATAATTGAAAATCTTCAGGAGTCAGATAGAAATTCAGATTAGGAGTTTGTAAAAGAGGTGAGGTATTGATGTGAACTGGAGATTGGTCAACATAAAGATAACAAGCTAAACCATGAAAGTGGAATTCATTGCCCAAGAAGAGTTCTTTTTTTAAATGTGATGAGATCAGAAGTGCCAGAGACAGAATCTTGAATAATATCAAATTTACAAGGTAGGCAAAGGTAGAGGGGGTCAGTTAGTCAGACACTGGAAAGCCAGGTTGAGAGGTAGTAGGAGAAGAGAAAGTCATGTCATGGACTTCATCATGGGAGAGAGGGAGGGTTTCAGTCAAACTATACATTTATTGAGCACCTTTGTTTGCCAGGTACATAGTAGAGGATACAGCAGTGAAGAAACCACAACCATGCCTTAATAGAGCCTACTGGATTCCCATGAATATCTCAATGTGCTTAACCATGTAATATATTTTTAAAGTACTACTTTGACCCCACATTATTGACTTAACTGTTTGTATCTGCTGAGAGTTTAAGAAAATGAGGACTGAAAAGTAGCCAGTGGATTTACCTGCTTAGAAGTCATTGTTGAGTATTGGTTGATGATGGGATAGAGTCTAGACTCAAGTGGTTTGGAAAGTAAGTGGGAGGTGAGGAAATGAAGTCAGCAAGCATGAATCTCTCTTTGAAGTACAGTTGGAGACAGCAGATGAAAAGAGCTCCCTAAAGAAGGGGAGATATGGCAGAACTTGGAAGGAGGGCCAATGAGGCCTCTTTTTATTATGGGAGAAACATAAGCATATTTCAAAGCTGATAGGAAGGAACTATTAGAAGTTAAAGGACATGGGAGAAGAGGGGATAAACAATTCTAGGAAGAAGGAAAGGAAAGCCAGAACCAAATAGAAAGAATTGATCTTAGAGAGTAGGTCATGGCCTTGATTTTCACCGGAGGGGAGGACTGAACAGATAGATAGATACGGATATTTTTATGGATATGGTGGCAGTAAGTATAAGTAAGTTCCATCTGATGGCTTGAATGTTTCCTCTGTAAGATAGCAAACAAGGTCAGTAGCTGAAAGTGAATCTTGTCAAGTGCCAAGAAAGTGAGCATTTGTCTAATATCTAAGGGCTTGTATGCTAATTGACAAGAGAATGAAAAGAGACTAGTAAATCTGAAGCAGTCTTTTGCAGAATTGCATATGAAAGTGAAGAGACAATCTCTCCTTTGCTTTTGGCTCAAGATTAGCAAAAGTATAAAAAAATTAAAGTGAAAGTAAGACAAGTTGAGAGAGTTCACAATGGATATACTTAAATTTCAGAAGAATATGGATTATATAGAAGGAAGGGTTTCTTTACTCTAGGAGTTGTTTGGCATTTGAATGGTTCATCAAAAGAGACAGAAATGAACTAGAATGGCTGAAACGAACATTGGGATGGTGTGACCTCCAAGGGTGACACAGACTTGGAATTCTGTCACCTCTTTCAGTGGTTCTCAACCCTGGCTACATGTAGAATCACTGGAGGAATTCAAACATGCCATGTCTAGGTCTCACACCCATAGATTATCATTCCATTGGTCTGAAAACAGCCTGGCCTACTCCAAATGTGGCCCACAGACTGGCGGTGGCGGTGGCGGTGGCAGCAGCAGCAGCGGCATCCCCTGAGACCCTGTTACAACTACAGAATCCCAGGCTCCACCCAGACCTACCCACTATATCAAAATTTGTATTGTTACAAGATCCCCAATTGACTTGTGTACACATTAATAGTCTGAGAAATGCTGGACTAAAGCATGGTCTAGAGTGGGACCAGACATGGTTACTTTTTTAAAGCTTCCCTAGGAGATTCTAATGTGCAACCAGAGTCGAGAAACATCCTACATAGAAAAAGAGATACTTTTAAAACTGTATTAAGCTCATGTGATAAAATGTCATAGTATTTACATGGATACACACACATAGAGTGCGTGCCCAAACTGGTGAAATCCAAACAAGGCATGTAGTTGAGTTAATAGTAGCGTACCGAAGTCAGTTTCATGGTTTTGATCATGAAATATGTTTAGGTAAGATATTATCATTAGGGGAATTCTGAACTATATTTACAAATCTTAAATTATTTTAAAATAAAAAGTCAAAAAGAAAACATTTTAAACCAAGAGAGATCCTGCCTAAGATGAGAAGTAGCTGTTCTTCATCACCATCTAAGAAGTAAACAGGCTCCATCATTCATTCGGAGGGAAGCCATTGGAGGACTTAAAGCAGAGGAGTGAGAGGTTTGGATTTGTGTTTTAGAAAAATAAATTTGGTGGCAGTTTGGAAGATTGACTTAAAAAAGAAAAAAAGATGTATTAGGAAGCTGCTTCTGTCATCCAGATAGATTATAGGGGCTAGAACCAAATCAGGAGCGATGGAAATGGAGCACAAGAGGATGGATTTACGAGATTTTGGAGGTAAAATCAACAGTATTAGATGAATGTTTCACGGATTGTCAACCTTGGCTGTATGGAAGCTTTTAAAAATACAGATGCCTGAGCCCTCTCCAAGAGATTCTGATTTAGAGGTATAAGGGTGGGCTTAGGCATCTCAGTATGTAGAGTTCTGTGGGTAGTTCACATGGGCAGGGTTCAGAGCAGCTGGCTCAGGCTGAGGAAGCAGGAAGTACAAGGTAAACCTCACTGGTTTTCATCCAGTCATGCCAGGAACCAGCGGACGATGAGGAGGCAGGAAAGAGACAGCAGGATAAATTTGAGAGGTAGCCCTTCCTCTTCCGCTTGTTCTATGTTGAGTAAAATTGTAAAACTGTTTAACTGTAGTTAAAATGTGTAAATCCATAATCCTTGCAACCTTGCTATCTTCCCATGGCTTATCTAAACAAATATATTTTTAAATGAAAATAAAACAGTTCAATTGTTTGTGCCATCTAAACATAACCTCAGCTTATTAAAACAACAACAGCACCTTTCTGTTAACCCTAAATTTTGAAGTATTTACACAAAGAAGTCTTCAGGAGGCTGGGCTGAATGCTTTGGGACAAGGTGACATTCTTTGTTTTTATTGCTGTCAGCCCCTATGCATTCTGGAAAGCCCCTCCCAACCTTTCTCCTAAATCTGCCCAGATAAAGTTTCCATCTTCCTCGGCATACAAGTCTCATTTGGGGTTGGTTGCTTTTTGCTCCTGGAAGGCTGTTTTTTGGAATCCATCCAAATGCTGCAACAAGTACAGAGTGGGCTCACTCCTGCCCTTGCTCTCCTGGGTCAGCAGGGCAGGAGGCGCACTGAAGCCTCCGCGGTCAGCACTCACTGCTAATAAGCCCCCAGATACCATGCAAGGTGTTCTGGGAGTGTGCACCATGCCCTCAGAGCCTTGAGTGGGAAGCGGCCAATGGCTAACGGGTTGTCTTTTACAGGGTGACCTGCCAAAGCCACCAGTCTCTGCCTCATAAGAACAATCTGGGCTTTCCCCTCTGAGAGTTGCTTGCTACCTATTTTAATTTCTCTTTGTAAAGCTGTATGCAAAGCACCATGAAAATGTTTCCATTTTGAAATGGTCCGCTCTTTAGCATTTCAATCTTCTCCTTTAAAGATATTTTTGCCTCCTTTTTAAACTTAAAGAAGTAACAAAGCCGACTAGTATCCATTATAATAATGCACGAGCACCTCATAACATAATAAGCACATTGCAGAGTTTAACAATTATTTAAATGGTTAATGTGAGACAGAAAACATTAAGATGCCACTTACAGAGATATTGCTGTGTTCCATGTTCTTCTATTACATTATGTCTTAGCTTTCTATGTTATTTACAAGGTTATTTACAAGGTAACAGGGTTAACACCTATGCTCATCCATTTCTTAAACGAACCCAAACTTAGTTTGAGATCTACAGGCTAGTTTATATTGATTCTGATAAAGCTACTTCACCTTGGAAAAGGAGAGAGGAAATGATAGACTGATAATTTAGAAACCTCTTTATTTCTAATTCCAATGTCCTATTCTTTCTGGAACTACATATATTAATATCTGTCTGTGTACTCCCTGGAGAGTTGGGCTGGAAAAGCATTGCTTTGCTGTTTCGTTTTGTGTTTAAATTGCCACAGCATCTTTACTTTTAGACATAAAAGTACATATTCTCATTGTAACATCATCTTATCTCACATATTCTGGTTCCTCTTGTTTGTTCTGCTTTTCTCCCCCTGA
>NW_011889120.1:1582753-1624303 GCF_000151845.1 Pteropus vampyrus
CTTTTAGAGGTTTTGGGGTATTAACTGAGGAGGAACATGAGGGGCTTTCCTGGTGCTGTAGATTTCTGTGTCTTGATCTGAGCAACATTTATATGCATATATACATATAAAATTCACTGAGCTATTATACACTTCAGATTTGTGTAGTTTACCATGTATATGTTATATGTCAATAATGAAGAGTGTACACATACACATTCTATTCAGTGACGCTGTTAATAAGGTGGAAGAGTCAGACAACCATCCCAACAGTGCAGAGCATCCAGCAATGGTTGGTACTGATGAGAAGAAAGGCAGCCCGAATCTTGGCAGACAAATCGGCTCGGTTTTACTGACATCTGACACACTGCCATCATGGAGACTTTCGACACCTGTACTGGCAGCAGTGCCGATGCATGAGGAATTTGCCTCCACCAGCACATACTCCCCAGGCACATCACTGCCTGGGAAGGAATCCAGTGAACACATCAGCTGTCTCTCCCACACACCTACCACCATAACAGCAGAAATCCAGAAATGTAAAGACAAGAGAGTCTCATCCAATTTAGGCAATATTCTAGCATTTGCTGTCCACAGAGAACACTGAAGCCTGATACCTTACTTACCTGCTGAGATGATCCAGAAGGATACAAAGAGGCTGCTAACTGTCTCTAAGCATTTTTTCAAATAAAGTCAAAGCCAAAGAAATGCCTGCTTCCTTTATCATTAGCAAGAAGAAAGATGAGAGGTCATCTCATCTCACAGTTCTCCATTCCTGGCAGGAGGCAGGCACAAGCCCTTCTTGAGGAGTTATAGTGCATTCTTGTCATCAGTATACCCTGGACCCAACAAGTGATTAGCTTTAAACCTTAATGAAAAGACAGGACTATGCCCCAAATGAGGGACGAGTACAGTTGATAGCATCTGGCCATTTACATTCATGAACTCATCGGAACCACTTGAGAAATATTGGTCGTATACCTACTGCATGCAAGTTGGCCTCATCGAAAAAAAAAAATGTGTCTACCATCAAACCACTGAGTATGAAGAGAAGCTCAAAGATCCTAACTTTGCTCCCTAAGGGGTTGAGTTTTGTTTTGTTTGGATATACCGTAACAGAAGAAACTGGGGAGTTGGTTTTAAAATGGTTTAGTGTTTTGAGAACACTAGGAAATTCTTCACTCAAGAGGCTTTGAGTATTATTAGACATCTTAGTTTGGGTTCCCCCAGAAGTAGACCTTGAAACGAGACATCAAGTAAAGGTAGTTTATTTGGGAAGTGACAGGCAACCAGAAGGGGAGCAGGCCAGTGAGCCAGGAAAGGGAAAGAGCCACGGCTGTGGGCAGCTGGAGCACAATCCATTGGGGGAGCTCTGAGAACCAGTTTAAAACACACTCACTCATGAGTAATCCCACCCAGGGGGAGGGAGCTGGGTGTTTATATGCCAACTCCCATCTGTCATTGGTTGAGGTCTGCTCCCGGGGATGTTAATTCCACAGAACTTCTGGCCTGCCAAGCAGATGGCAAAGTGGGCTTTCTGACAAAGAAGTGTGGGTGCTGGCATTCAATCTCAGGCAGGTGTGCTCTCAAGAGGTAAGAGCTAGAGGACATGAGCAGGGTGCCAACTGCATCTGCTGCAGAGGAACTTGAAGCAATTGCCCAAGAACTACTGTACTTGTATATTCCATGACTTCACTTTAGAAGTGTACATAAAGAAAAGTGAAAGGCCAGACATTGGCTAGATCTGCACATCTATAAATCTACAATTGATAGATGACACATTAAAATCCAAACCTGGGAAATGCAGTTCAAATGTTTAATGGGTAACATGTATCTAAAAGTTTTCATCAAATTCTACCTGGCTTACTGGGCTAAGCTTTCAGATCTGTAAAAAGACAGAGATGTCAACTTTCTGCCTCCATCAAGCCAGTATGACCACCATGGTTCAAATCTTCACTTCACCAATGAACTAGTTTCCGCATTAGTGTTTTAATCCATCTCCCTGCCCCTGATCTCCAGCCTTTCCAATCCAACTACCACACTACAGAGTGATTTTCCCTAGACACAGTTCTGATCATCTCATCCCGTTTGAAACCCTTCATTGGCTCCCAGTTCCCCACAGGACAAACCCTGTCTTCTAAGTTCAGCATACAGGCCTCGTGTGATTTGGATCTTGCTTGCCTCTTTAGCTTTCTTCTCGGTTCTTCCACTAGCCTGAATTATTTCCATTTCGCCTAACATCTGTTCTGTGCCTCTGGGACTTTGCTTATGCTGTAGCCGCTACCTGATATACTCTATCCACCAGTTCTATACCCCCATGCCAAGCCTCTTCCTGTGGTTAATTTCTCCTTCTTCTTCAGGTACTAATTTAGAAGTGACTTTCTCCAAGAAGTCTTCCCTGGTGCCTGCAAGGTTGGCATAGGTACCCTTCCCTTAATATCCAATACGTCTCCCATCTTAAAACTCCACACAGACTTTGTAATGGCCTCGTTGCTTATCTGTATCTCCCAAAGTTTGTGCTGTGAGGGCAAAGCTGTATCTGTCTTGTTCACGGAGCTCGATGTAAGATTTAATAATAGTTACTAATAAATAATTCATCGAATGGCTGAATGGGAAGATCCTCACGCATCTGGCCCCGGTCTCCTCTCCAATTTTGTATTTTGTTGCGCCCCTCCCCCACTGCTACACACACATGTGCATGTGTGCACACACATACACCCCAACATACTAGACTCCCTGTACACCCACTATACCCTTTAGCTACTCCTATCAGAACTGTAACCCTTCTTTGTTTCATCTGTGTTAACCAATTCTGAGAATCTGACTAAAGTCCACTAGACTAAGTTTCTTGAGGGTAAAACTACGTCGTAATATTCTTTACCTCCTCAGGGCTTATATTAATGTCCAATAAGATGTAGACACTTAATACATGTTGAGTAAACAGTTTGTTGCTCGAATTGCAGAAGACTTTCTTTGCATGACCTCTAACTCCCAACAAAGCAAAAGTGCTCTAGCGTCCCACCTGCCACCTGTCTGAGACCCATCACAGATTTCATATCTGCAAACCTTCAAAATTTTCATCGGCCAAGTCTGTGAGCCACTGTCATCATTAAAGCAAGACAGAATCACCCAGAGTGACATCTTTTGGACATGAAAGCAATCTTTGCTCCTGGCTAGGTGAAGCCACATATCAGTGAGACAAGCAAGTGGAAGCCATCTGTCAGTTCCAGAAGGGCCTGGAACTGGTGTGCTCAGGTAAATGGAAAGTTCTAAGGGTACTATGGAAACACGCCACCTCTGCAATGGTGAACAGAACTGGGCTACACAAGAGCTGAATTCTGAAAAACAACAGAGCCTTGACATGGAAGGAAGCTGCAGTGGCAGGAGGGTAGATGTGGTTGGAAACAGAGATGGAAGGAATTTTCCCGGATTCCTTTCCTGGAGGCCTGTCCAATGACAGGATAGGGTATCATCATCACCTGCAATAGTCAAGGTCCCATCAGCAGTGATGGGTCTGCAAACCAAAGGATTGCCATCTCATGCCCACTGTGAGGCATAAATGGATGAAGTCCATCAGTGTTCCCATCCTCTGAGACGCTCATAAATAGGGAGAACATCCTGCTCTGCTTGTGATGGTCCCACTTTATCCTGGTGTTCCTGTGGAATTAATAACGCCCTCTTACACTCTCAAAACTTTTCCAGTTTGGATGATAAATTATACGGCCACCCTACCAACAAACAGCGTTAACAGCAGGGGGAAAATCTTCAAATAGACATGACATTGGATATAACTACATAGGAGTTTTTATATTAGTTTCTAAACTTTTCTGTATTTTTTTTTGAAAAAAACTTTTCCCTTCCAAAAAAAAAAAAAAAAAAAAAAAATCCAACAAAAAAACAAAAAAAGTCAAACTACTCTATAATTAAGCATAACACATAATTATTTCACTACCCAATATCCTACCTAAATTCTTTTTCTGCTCTTATATCTGGTAGATTATAGTGTAACTATATCAGTTTGTGTAATGAGATCAGCCATTTTGCAGTATGTAAACGACAGGGCTAAATTCAATGTCACCTGTTTATTTAAGATGGAAATGATATGCATGTAGCACAGTAGCATTTGGGTACAAATGAAGTATCATTCAATGTCACCAGAGAAAATATAAATCAGCAAGAAGGAATAAACACTGAAGGTTCAGTCAGCACATCTTTGTTGGGTTTCTTCTATGTGCCAGGGGTACAGGATAGCGCGAACAAGTCTCTGCCTTCATGGAGCATATATATTCTAGTTTAAACTGCCTTTGTGGAGGGGTGATACCCAAATCCTGTGGCACCCCCAAATTCAATCCGATATTTTACAATAATTCCCCAAATTGCCAGCCCCTTTCACTAACGTGTTTATACAGTATTTTTTTTTCTTTTCCCATGTGTGTGGGGAGAGTCATACATGAAACATACAAGATGCAAAGGATGCTATTTGGACTGATGGAAGTCTTGTCTCTTCGCACATCTGTTTTCCTCATCTCCGGCTGGTTGCACATGCTTGTCATTGGTAACAGGGTTGTGGCTTTCTCTGAAGTCTCTGTCATAGATATCTGGCATTTGCTGAGCCTCAGTATTCGGTACAGGTCAGTCTCGCTGCTTCTCCTGGGCTACTTTGTCATGTTTGACCCCTTGACTTTGTGACATCATCACCACTTTTAATTCATAACTGTTGCTAACTATCTCATGCTGTGGCTTAATCATGCTTAAGCCTAATACCCAAAAAAAACAAGTTTATCAATATCCAGATGGCCAAAGCAGAGAGATTAGGTGGTAAAGTCTTTACTTTGCCAAGGGAACTCCCATTAGGGGACAATCTTCTGAACCCAGGATTTAAATCTGGCCTGATCCACTTATGAAATTTGTGACTCTGGGTAAGTTATTTAAGCACCTTGAGGCTCAGCTTCCTCACCTGTAAATGTAGTAGAATACCCACCTCCCTGAGTTGCTTTGAAGATTAAGTGACATGATAGATGCAGCATTCTTTGCACAAAGCCCAATACTTTGTAGGTACTTAATACCTTTTAGTTTCCTTCTTTTGCCCCCACCATAGGTCCCTACCTAGTCTGATGTGCATGGTAATTTAACCGGGCAGCTAACCTGAAAAAAGTGGGATGGTTTCGGGCTGGGTGCTTATCCTGGAATTAGGGAGTGCCAACTTTTAAACACATGCTAGCCAGCTGTTCTCTTCAAATATCTGTATTAATGCATACTATTAATGCATACCATTTACTCTTTAGTCTCTCAGTAAAGATGTGAACGAAAATCTGTCACCTTTACATTTCATTGACTATACTTTTCAAAAGCAAGTGAGGAAGTTCCATCAGAGAAAAAAAAGTTAAAGGAAACAAGGCAAAACAGGAGAGAAATGGGGGGTTTTGTCCATCTATTTCGTTTTTGCTAACAAACTTTTACTCGGTACCGCTTGTGTGTCAGAGACTATATTGAGCAGTTTACATTCAATTTCTCATTTATCTTCCAACAATCCTAATGAGATAAATATTATTATTTCTCCCATTTTACAGATGAGGAAACTTGAGGAACAGAGAGAGCTGTTAAGTAACAACTTAGTGCCCAGGGTCACACTTCTACTAACTGCCGAAGCTGGCAGTTGAGCCCAGGCAGTCTCTCTTTTTCACACGACACTATGCCATCAACAGTAGCACCTTCCAGAAGGTTCAAGTTTCTAGCAAGCTGAATCACAGGAGCTATCATAGCCTTGACCATTTGCTCTATAAGACCTCTTTTCAGATCTGGAGGAGAGTAGCAGCTAAGACACTCCTGTGATGTTTAAGGTCAGTAACTTTGTGTGAAAACCTTGAGAACAGGAAAAATTATTTCCTGGGAGAAAATGCACTATCAGGCAATAAATACACTCTTTCATGAACTATGTCAAGTACTCGTACTTATAAAGCTCATGGTCCATCATTGAGGAGTGCTGTTATCATGTCATTAGGTGGAACTTTTTCTTGTTTCTTCTTTCATCAACCTTAATTTTCATTGTTCTCAAGCTCAGTGCCCATTAGAAACTTAGGAAATCCATTGAAGTAAAGATAATTGCCAAAGAGCTCTTCTGATGGAGACATTTGTTCATAATTTGTAGATTTAACACTGTTATTAATTATTTACATTTTCAAATATTTCAGGGATGTGGGCTCTACGGCATTTCTCTTTCTTCCTTAAGCTGAAGCTGCTAAAAGTGTGAATTTGAGTTGGACGAAGGGGCTCATGCCCACAGTATCTGCAGTCTTATTTTCGCTTGTGGAAAAGGGAATGAGTAGATATGTGAGATCTTTCCTTGCCCAAAACTATTGTATTTTTTTCTAAAAGCCTATCATGGTACCTCCAAATTGTCCTTTGGAAACCAAATTAAATTGTCTGCTATCCCCCTAGGGAGGCGCTAGTCCTGACAGGACTCGTGGAAAGGAGGAGGGGCTTGGATGGGGAAAGAACAGACCCTTACTGAAGGTCAGTTAGGTGAACCACATCAAATTGTCAGGACTGAAGCACTTCTTTTTACCTATACAAATGTCAATTTCATATGGTTTAACCCAATATTAAATGCCAGGCCAGATACCTTTTATATGTTATCACACTGGATCCTCATAATGACCCCATGATGTCAGGTTTGTCCCCATCTTACAGATAATTAAACTGAATTAAATTCCTAAAATCATTGTATTAGTTTGGGTTTCCCCAAAAGTTGACCCAGAGTCAAGGGCTCAATGCGAGTAGTATGTCTGGAAGACAACCCTAGGAAGCACTGGTAAGAGAATGGCAACGTGAGGGAAGTAAGTTATAGGGACATTGTCCAGCCAGTTACTCTGTGGGCAAATGGAACCTAATCCCTCTGGGGAACTCTGGGAAACAGTGAGGAACATAGGCCTCAGAGTCACCTCACCTTGGGGACAAGGGACATGGGTATTTATGCACAAACTGATCTTAGTCATCAGTCCAGGCCACTTAGGATTGAGATAGTAGGTTAATGCCCCAGTATTTCCACATTTGGCTACAAGATTTAGAGCAGAGAAGTGGCATGGTATATGTTTGCTGGCATGCACTATAGTCGTGAAGAGATTAGCGCAGAGCCCAGCTATGTCTGCTATAGGCCCATGACAAGAACTAACAGAGGCAAGGTTTGAACCTGTGGCATTCTGAACATATAACTCATGTCCTTCCCACTAAAGCACAGGATGTTGTCAAGTCCTGAGAAAGAGCAGGGGCTCCAGGAGAATCGGGCATCGATTGTAAGGTTCTATCTAGACAGCTGTAAGACACTAACCAAACGAGAAATCATCCCATGCTTCCCTACCCTATAACAACAGTTGTGTAGCCCTTTAGTTTACAAAATGCATGCACATCCATCTCCTCATTTGGCCCTCATCATGCCCCTGAAACAGACTAAAATCCATTCACTCACAAGATTATTATATTCATGTTTACTCCATAACTATCGAGTATATGTTCCAGAAACTATTCTATGTCATGGAGATATAGCAGGCCAGACACAGACACCAGCATGGTAAAACTCATATTCTAGTGGGGCAGCAGAATTAAGAAACAAAGAAACATATAATGTATGTATAATTGATGCCATGAAAAACATAAAACAAGCAAAGATGGTGGTGATGGCGAAGGCTGCTATTTTCTTAATTGGGGGTAGGGTCCGGGAAGATGATTACATTTGAGCAGGGAAGCGAAGGAAGTGAGGGTATCAGGAGGAAGGACATTCCAGACAGAATCAAGAGAAAGAAGGGCAGTGTGATTAGGGCACGGTGAGACAAGGGTCCAGAGAAGTCAGCAAGGGCAATGCACCGTCTCGTTGGCTACAGTCAATCTTTACGTTCTGGCTCTCAGCGCAATGGGGAACCACTGGAAGATTTAGAGCAGGAAGCGGCATGGTTTATGTTTTCAAAGGTTCGTTTCTATTTATCTCTAACTCGTGGTCAGCAAGCCCCAGAACTGATACTCAAATTGAAGTCTTCTGACTCCTGATGCAGTCCGTGTTCTTCCCACTCAGGTCCACAGTTATTCCCCAGACCTGGAAATCCCTGATAGTGTTTTTTATTCTGTTCCTTGCATAATTTTTTGTGGTTTTGTGACCAAATCTTAAAATAGCTATTACCTGTTCCCCAGGCATTTGGCACCTTGGGACACCTTTTTGCCTCTTGGCCAATCACCTCTAATATTCTCCCATTTCAGAGAGCATCCTGCCTTCATCATCCAGCAAAACTCATTGAGCAAGCTTGACCATGACAATCAAGTGTGGACAGCAGGATAAAAAAAAGTAACCACTCTAATCAGAAAGTTTAATTTTACATATTTCCAAGGGTCTTCAAGATATCAAGGAATTTTTTTTGTGTTCAAGACCAAGAGAAATTGTCTCAAGACTGTGAGGAAAAAGAGAGTATTGGGCTTGTGGTTCATTGCACGCTTTCTCATCTAGACCAATGTGGAATCAGGCAAAAGTTCCTATGAGATACTGTAGTTGCCTTTTCCTTCATCATTACTATGTCTTGTTTCTAAAATTTCAGATTTATTTGCTTCAAATCCAAAGCTGCTTTTTCAGCCAAGGCTGCAAAGACACACGGCCTATTTGGGGAATTACAATGTGGCTCTCTGGGCTGTTTTTTAGTGTCAGCAGCCACAAAAAGAGGGTTACCCCCTGGTAAAGCAAGGAGAAAAAGACATATTCCACTCTCCCAGACCTGCACTGGCACTACAGAATTGACGGAGGTAACCATTTGTCTTTTGTCACCGCAACAGGTCAGCATGACACTAGGCACACATGTAGAGAGGAAGCGTGTAGATAGTCACTTGTTTGGCTATATCCACAGCTTAAATTTGGTGTCCTCTGAACATGTAATATTTCAAAGCCAGAATATTTCTGTTCACTTATTAAGGGATGACTAACTTGCTTTTGGCTGCACTACAAATGAATCACGGTAACAATTCCCAACTTGCAACTTCTGGCGTTCTGATGTAATGCATTTCTATTAAAAGAAGAGGAAAGAGAGTGGGTGAGAGTGAGATCATGCAAAGACAGAACATAACACCAAGGGAGCTAGCGTAATTGATGAACTTCAGAGACCAGATCCATTTACTTCAAAGTGTTTTCTTGTATCCTGGGTGAGGCTACCCTGCCAGTCAGTTTCTACGCATTTACAATTGTAGAATATAGACTCGGATCAAGACCCGGAATTTGGAGGGATTCGGTGACGAAAATATTTCATTCGGGGGGTAAAAACCAAACATTCCTTGAAAGCATTTTTAAGCAATTTTGATTTAGTGTCGCTTTGAAGGTAATAATTGGGGCACATGATAGAAGATAGAAAGGCAAACTAACAACCTCCCTTTTTAAATTCTTTTAATAATGCAGCTTATCTGGGAGTGACAGAAGGAGGGGTAGGAAGGTGAGACGAGGAAGGGAAGGCAGCCTATAAAGGTAGTATCATCAGACTGACTCCCCCTGGGGAACGGAGGAACCCTCACCTCCACTGAATCTCTCCTCACAGGTGAGGTTGTTGGGGGACAGCTTGAGGTGCTAATTACCCTGCCTGGCAGAGTGGTCTTCCTGCCTTCCTTCTCCCTCTTTTCAGCAAGAAACAAAAAGAGCTGAAAGGTATTGGAAAAGATCCTCTGAACCCACAGGTATTTTTCCTATGTTAATCACCACTCAGAAGCAGACACTTCCTTCCTCCCAGATCCCTTCTGTACTCTCCTCTACAAGGTGCCCCTGCTGTCCTCTGAGAAGATCTGAGTGTGCCAAGGAGAGGCAGAGAGGAAATTAGACTCTGGCCCGTCGTGACCAGCAGCCCACACTGGCTTTGTCCCAGGCTCTGGCAGAAGGGGATTATAAGAGCCAGTGCCTCCCCAGAACGGGAAATCACTCAGAAGAGAATCTTTATTTTTTCCCAGTAAACCTATTTTCCCTACCCTGTGGTTTTCTTTCTGGGTTTCATCTACTATCAGATCTGTCACTGACCAAAAAAAAAAAAAAAAAAAAAGAACTTCAGTATGTTGTAAAAGCATATTTCAAGCAGCTATAATAATAAATCTCAGATTGATACTTATGAAGTTAACTTTCTAACACCTAGAATCTGACTGTATAGTTGGTGGGTGTCACTCAGCTCACAGTTATGTCATGTTAGAATCAAAAGGGTCTGTCCATAAGATTACTTAGACCAACTCCTGTTTTTCCTGAAAAATCTGAGACCTAAAGAAGTAGAGTAACATTCCAAGTATCTCTGACACTCCTACTTGAGCAGGAGAAGCCAGACTTGAAGCTAAAACTTCTTATTACTGGATTCCATTGTGCCCACGGCCTTTTTTCTTGATAAGCCTGTCTTTGAAAAGTTTTATTTGACAACTACAGAGGCTGGATAGAGAATAAGAAAAGTGAATAAGCTCAAAACCCATCCCCTTCATCACCTATTAACACCACCATGTAATACTGATGTCTAAAGATGAGGTTTGGTGGTTTGGATTATTTCTGGTCTCTCTTAATGGACTCCAGGCCCCAAATGTGGCCATCCCACAGCTCAGTCATATCCACAGTCAATCATTTGAACTAGGTGGGCTGACAATTATTCTTCCCCAAGTCTTCTTCATCCTCACTGAAGTTCTCAAGTTGGGCTAGTCGAGGGCTAAGCTTCCCACAGGGGAGTAAAGCGTAATTTAGAATCCTGCATTTGCCCTTTGCTAATTAGGTCATCTTAGGTGAGTTGTTGACATTATCTAGGCCTCAATTGTTCCAGCTATAAAATAGGAATAATGATATAACCATTTCCACAGAGTCTTGTATTGAGTAAATTTTTAAAACTACAGAAAGTACTTAGCAGACTCGTTACTATTACTATCATCATTCTTAACCTAAAGGATGATAACAGCAAAGAAGCTAACAAGTTAAACAGTATGTTCAGAGCCTTAGTATGAATCTCAATGTAACATGTAGTTCTAGCCTCTTTGGCAGCAAACATAATATTAATGAAAATACTGTGATCAGGATTGACATTAGATAAGGTTTTACTAGTATCGAGCACTTAGAGTTGTCTGCTGTTAGGCCTTTGCCATTATTTTGGACATTGTATCTCTTATGTGATGTTCCATATGTGAGTGTGAGCACCCTTAACTCAAGGAAATTATCCTATTATTAACAACACAGTAGATTTGATGATTATTTCTTGAATATGTGTTGAGTGAATAATCCAAAATCTATACACAGTTATAGAAACATGGATTATATGTTGATTCCCATGACAGAGTGAGACTATATTATGGGTTAGGACTATTACTTTGGGCCATTTTCTTTTATGAGAAGAGAGTCTCTTACCTAGCCCAAGAATAAGCTTGTGTGGATTGAGGGTGTCCATTTTGTGGACTGAGGTATCCTGGTCACCATTTCACTATCATAGTTCAATGTTTTCGTATCCTTCATTCTCCCTTCTACCTTCAAGAGCAAAGAGTAATTTAAAGGCAAAGATGAAGTCACTGTAAGCTAACTTATCATTTTTACCTTCCTTTTCTTTTCCAGTGCAGAAATTAAAAGTAAGTATAAAGGAAAAAAAATCATAATTGATCTCTGGCTTCCTTTTCCCCCGTGAACATATCTAAGAACACCTACTAATGTCTCTACCATCCTGAGTGGGGCTCCTTTAGGAAAGTAAATCGGGGTATTCTAAATCCCTTGCAGGTATATGTCCATGTAGCATGTGCAGTGTGTCTGCCCATGGCTATGTGGACAGCCAAGAATAAATTGTGTGTGTACTTGATGTGTAGTCATAAGAACCAAAGATCAGAACTGAGTCATTTCAGAACTCACAGAAGGGAATCTCGATTCTCCTTCCCCATGCCTCTTGTTATCCTCTCACCCCTTATCCCACAGTAGAATCCCACAGACTCCCACTGCCGGGTGGGTGGCCTCAGCCAATACTCTCTCTCTGGATGCTTTGTCACTCAGCATCTCCATGCCACTCAGAAGCAAAAGTGACACATGTTCTACCCACCTCTCCATCGGAAATTCAAAGCAGCCTCGTTTCACAGCAACTTTGGTACTAAGAGTTAAGAAACCTTCTGTCTCAAACTTCAGCAAGGTTCTCATTTTCCAAGTCTTCCTCCAATGATCTGGTAGTACAGGGGTTAATATAGTGTCTGCTTTCTTTGGTCAGTAGTCCCAGGAGTCATAGCAGTAGATCTGCAGAGCTGGCAGATCACTAGATAGCAGGGCATGGTCATCTTAGAGAATGGATGGACAATATCCCCTTGTTATAATTGGGTTCGGCCTTGTGGCTTAACACCATCTTATTTGGCAATCTTTTTCTCTTGACATATTTAGTAATCACTCTAAGGGAGATTTATTAGACTATTAATGAGAGCAAACAATGTACTAAATATTACACATATGCATACTTTCAATACCACTCCTTTTCTAAATCTTTCCCCAAAGTCTTTCTTTTAACTCTTTAGCAAAACTCTTTGTCTTTAAATGCCTCTTAGTTCTTCTCCAGAATAACCTTTTATATTTTGGAATGTTTCTGTAGTTAGGAGTTCTTTTAATCAAAATTCACTGGGCCATGCTCAGAGAAGAATAGATGAGAAAACACTCTCACAGTTTAAAACACTGAAGATATTTTGCTCATCATTAATCTCAAAGCATCAAAACAAAAAATTTAGCATATGGTTAGAGTTTAGTGAAAATAGTCTCCTAGGAATCTCTAGGAGATGAGAGAGAGAGAAAGAGAGAGAGAGAGAGAGAGAGAGAGAGAGAGGAGAATATGAATGAGAGTGAAAATGAATATCAAGGAAAGAAGTCAAAATATTTCAGCCAAACATAATACAATGGATTGTTTCTTGAACCTGAGGGTTGGTGCCCATGAGGAGATAGGAGGGAGGGCCACTGAGAACTAGGATTAACAACTCATGCTAACTAAAGGACCTTGATAGCTGGTGCCCCTCAGACATTTTTGAAAGGTATAATAAGTATCCCACCCACCCTGGCACATGCACGGTAAAATATCTTAGCAAAAAATCCGTCTAGAGCAGATTTAAGAGAAAATATATCTGGGTCGTGGAGATGCTCAGAAGGTTATGAGTTATAATAGCATAACCACAGTATGGCAACTCAGGATATTAAGCTTTATTTCCTTTACCTGTGAAATGTTCTTCTTCATTCATCAGATATGCAATATGGCTCTCTCTACTCTTAGGACACCCCACTCAGTGCTAGGCACCGTCCTAGATGCACTCATTTACTTAACACTCAACTACATGTCTACCGTTGGCCTCATTTTAAAGACTGGCCACAATTCACAGAGAGAAGGCCTTATTTTCTCACCTTAGACTGTAAATTACACATATTCCTACATATCTGAACTTGAGCACTTGTGATTTTTTTAGGGGTGGGGCAGTGAAAGCATAAATTCAGGAATTAGTTGCTAGCAAGAACCTTCATTCAGCTGCTAGTATTGCCAACCCAGAGGTATATGGTCAGGAGCCAGGAGCACAGGTCCTGGAGCCATACTGCCTGGTATAGCCCAGCTCTCTCTTACTATGTGTGTGACCTTGGGCAAGTGACTTCGCTTCTCTGTGTCTCAGCTTCCTTGTCTGTAAAATGAGGCTAGTACTTGTACTTCATAGTTTTTCTGTAATGATTAAATGAATTAATCTGTATAAAGGGCCTAGAACTGTGCTTAGCACATTGTAGGGGCTGTTAAATGAGTGCTCGCATTCCCATGTGCACTTCGATCGCAGGCATAGATATAGGCATGGCAAATTTGACTGAGGGTGAGGTATATAGAGTAAGTTCCATTGTGCTCCCTTAGAATGATCCCTATGTATCCCAGCCAGGCTCTTGCAGTTATAGCTCCCTTCCCATAAAAGCAGACAAGGAAAGTCAGAGAGTACAAGGGCCCTCAAGGTGAATATCTTGTCTTTTATGGCACAGAGTGATTGAATTGGATGGGGAAATCATTTAGCTGCCCTACAAATCGGCAGCAAGAGATGGGTCGGCTGAGGACCTCTGCACTTAGAGCTGCACCTTAGTTCACTTTTTACATTACATTTTCAAGAGGGAAACTGAACGATGGACCTATATAAGATTTTCAGACATTTATAGACCAATTGAGTCTCAAATAAAGAGCACAACTTGTAGAAATAATGCTGGTACTTTAACCCAGCACTTCTCAAACTTTAGCTATATCAGAATCTTCTGGAGGGCTTGTGAAAACATTACCAGGCCCCACCCCCGAGAGTCTGATTTACCAGGTCTGAAGTGGAGCTTAAGAATTCTCATTTCTGACAAGTTCCCAAGTTGAACTGATGCTGCTGGTCCAGGGACCACACCTTGAGGACTACTAGTCAAATGTGTGTTACTATTTGTGATGTAAGGTTATAACATTTCATTTGAACGCTTTAGAATAGAGATGGCATGAGTGATTCTCTCCCCCGCCCCCCGCCAAATAGATATTTGAATCCACAGAGCTAATGTCACTTATTAATGTCTTATTTTTGGTAATAAACACTGACTTTCATTTTTTTCCCCATAGTTGCATGCTGCTGTGACCAGGATCCAGGTTCCAAGGCCTGGTTTCAATTACACATTTGCTCACATATGTATCCTGAATAACGATAAGACTTGCATCGTGGACGACATAGTGCATGTTCTGGAGGAGCTGAAGAATGCTCGGGCCACCAACCGGACCAATTTTGCTATCACGTACCCGATCACTCACTTAAAGGATGGGAGGGCAGTGTACAATGGGCATCAGCTTGGAGGTGTCACCGTGCACAGCAAGGACCGGGTGAAATCTGCAGAGGCCGTCCAGCTCACCTACTACCTACAGTCAATCAACAGTCTCAACGACATGGTGGCCGAGAGGTGGGAATCCAGCTTCTGCGACACTGTCCGACTTTTCCAGAAATCTAACAGTAAAGTCAAAATGTACCCTTATACGTCCTCGTCACTGAGGGAAGATTTCCAGAAGACCAGCCGTGTATCGGAACGCTACCTGGTCACCAGCCTGATCCTGGTGGTCACTATGGCCATCCTCTGCTGCTCTATGCAGGACTGCGTCCGCAGCAAGCCCTGGTTAGGCCTGCTCGGGTTGGTGACCATAAGCCTGGCCACTCTCACTGCGGCTGGGATCATCAATCTTACTGGTGGGAAGTACAATTCCACCTTCCTGGGAGTCCCTTTCGTCATGCTAGGTAATTACTGCCCTTCATTTTTCTGTTTCCTCCTGTTAGTGGTGGTTAACTGGGTTCCTAAGAGGCAAGGAGTAGCCATCTAACAATTTTGTTTCATTTATAGTGTCTTCTTTTTGCCCAAAAGTCATGGGCCCAATACTGTAAAGTACTGGTGGTCAATAAGTAGCAACCATATCTGGTAAATGTGCCAGAAGTCCAAAGTCCTGGGTTCCAGCCCTGGTTCTCCATTAAGTAGCCATGTGGTATTTAGCAGATAAACTTCTCTGTGTCCCAGTATCTTAGGTTGGGCGTCCCCAGAAGCAAACCTTGACACAAGGATTGAGATACAAGTAATTTATTTGGAGGTAAGCCCAGGAAGCCTAAGTGTGGGGTTCAGGTCATGAGACAGGGAAGAAAGATAGCTCAGAACATGTTAACGGGCAGGTTACTGCTATGGGCACCTGTGGCTCAATCCCACTGGGGACCTTTGAGAGATCGTGGCGAACACTCCTCAGAGAGGTCCTCCTTCAAGAGTGAGGAAGCTTGAAGCCGGACTGTGTACCTGGAAGTCCTGTGTATGATTCGGTGAGGGCTCTCCCCGGGGTCGTTAAATACCCCAGCACTTTCTAGGGAGGACTGAGCACATTCCTGCAGCTGGAGAAATCCCTCAGGTCACCATGTTGGTTGTAAGAAACCTTCCGTGAGCTCCAGAATGGTGAATGGGAGGGCACATGAGTTGGGCACTGACAGTGTCTGCTACCTTCAATTTCCCCACCCTATGGATAGAGTGGATATGAACATCGCACGAAAGGACATAATAAATGTACAAGAACTTTGAAAGCAACAAGTGAGACGTAAATAGGAAGGTAACTTTTTTCCTGTACTTGCTATGAACTCAGGAGAATGTTTCCAAATGGTGGTGTGAGAGTCCCGCCATATTCTCTCAAGGGGGCTGCATGAATTTCCTGATAGAGATCATGCTCAAAACAAAGCCACAGCGGTCACAGTATAACTTCAGTTATTCTGCCCGTCGGTATTGAAGATGGCATGCCCAGCAAACCTGATGGCAGGGTTCTTGCAGGCCAAGGATTCAGATGGTTAGCTTTCCCCCTTTTCTGTGGCAACTTCTCATCAATTCCTTTAGCAAAATTAAAATGTCATTTAGACTCAGATACTGACAGAACAAATGAAGGGGCACTTTTCGTTGACTGAGAAATAACTATTGTTGAGTTCATTAGTATGCCTTATGCCCACCCTGTTTGGGGGGAGTAGAAAAGAAAAGAATGTACTTGGGACATCTCAGCTGCATTATGGTTAAATGATAACCAGGGCTGGCGGGGCTGCCAGGCCGCAGAATTGCATGCTGCCTTTGGTACTCTGTGGCCTGCAGGAATTTAGACCTAGGCAATAAACATATACTAATAGCTTTTGTGAAAAAGTGGGGCACTCACTGTGCAGAGACTGAGCGAGCTCCGAATTTACCAGGTCAGTTTACTCATCGCCGCAGAATGCAACAGAAAGAGACTGCTGCATTTTCTCCTGACTTCAATCTGTTAAGAAGGCAATATAACTTGCCTCTTTAAAATAACTCCAAGACTAGTGGGTAGATTGTGGAATACAAGGCGGTTCCTTGAAGAGTGAGTAAGGACTGGGTATTAGTAGCTTCTTCAGAGGCTTGAGTCAAGATTTAAATTAACATGTTTTTTTTTTTTTCATGATTAGTCACAGGCTTGGGGTTTTTTTAGCTTTTCATCTTAAAAATACAGTGTTTTTTGTTGTGATTGTTTTTTTTTGGGGGGGGAGGGTGCAAGATAGACAGGAATAAAAAGGGATGGGGAACTGAAGGGAAACAGTAAGGTTCTTAAGGTGAGGAAAAAAGAATGTCGCAGCTAGAAAAAGGACTACTGTTCTCGGTTTTATGACGCTGTAGGTAGTAACCAGTGAACTCAAAGTATGATACAATATTTGAAGCTCCCGAAAAACTAACTGCACTAAGTGAAATAAATTATAATAGTTAGAGCTTTTTAATATTAATTTTTAAATATAAAATCGTAATATTCAAAACTTCTTAAAATTAATTTCACTAAAAATCAGTTTCACTAAGTAAAATAAAATGAAATATTCATAACATCCCTAAGTTAATTTTATTAAGTAAAATAAATTACAATATTAAAAATTTCTTAAAACTTATTTTTATACTTTTTAGAGAAGTTTGAAATATTATAAGCAAAAGTGAACACAAAAAGAAATACACCAGATAGTACTGGTGCAGGGGATGATGCAAGAGATGGGAAGATGCTGTTAACAGGAGAGTGTGTTTTAAAAAAAAAATCCAGAAATAGTAGTGCCACAACTCTGTAGAGACTGAGTATCACAGAACTTTACGTCAGAGTTCAATTCAGAAAAATCTGGCATTTGTGATAAAGGAGGCCATGAGCTGCAGGTACCCAATACTCTCTTGTTTGCAATTTGTGAGGAATGTTACAGGCATTGATTTGATGGCAGTTTTCCCTGCTGACAGCCAGTATGCAACCTTTCTGTACATTTTCAGTCCAAAGAAATTTCAAATTACTTAGTCACAACAAGAAAGGAAGCTACGCATTTTAGTAGCTAAGGCCCATTTGCAATAAATACTTTGCACCATGTAATGGCTGCTTAATATGCTCATAAAGCCAACAGTGCCTGGATTTAGGATGGTTGTTACCCTTCTGTATTTCTCAGATAAACTCTTCGCTCTCAGAGTTTGATTGTAAAATAAAATGTAAGCAAGAGCATAATTGTAAATGTTGCATTCAGGGCCAATGTTTAATTCTGGTTTTTTGATGACCAGTCCTACAATGCTAAGAAATATTTCAAATGACCAAGAAGAATTACAGTGCTAAAGGTTTTGCACTATGAGTCAATAAACCGTTTGTCCAGTTTTTAAATATATCTGTAACACAAAATGGCTATGCTTAAACGAAGCAGATTTAATCAACATTTCTTGGTTTTCTATGTTCTATAAATATAATATCAAATAAAATTTAAAAAAATCTATGGCCTCATTCAGAAGGAAAAATACCTTAGAAAAAGTCTCTAATACAGACATTCCTTAGCTGGCAATTGGTCTATAATGTGATAAACATTACAGATTTTAAATTCAACAAACTAAACATTCTCAGTGTGTTGCCGGTCACATAAGGCCAGATCCAACCAAATGCCAAAATGGCAGTAGATTTAGAATGGAAAATTTTAAAACCACGTGTGTCAAACAGTATTACCCTGACAAAATTCCAGGATAGAAAAGAATTTGGATAAACTCTGAAACTTCGCCATAATGGGATGTGACTGTGTGTTTCTAGCCAAGATGATACGTGACATCTCTGGCAATAAGAATATATCCTACACAGATGAATCATTTTGGCAATGATGTAAGCACAGATACATCATGATTTAGAATGTTTTTAATCAGTGTCCTGCATATTAGACCATCTCATTTCTGCCAAAACCCCTGTCCATATGAGTCAGATCAGTTTATTTAGAGCTGAACTCTTTAAAGGTCTACAGTATTATAAATGCTCATTGACATTTTTTAGTTAGTATAACTTGGAAGAGTTTATTTCATCCATACCCCTTATGCATAAAGTAATAGCCTTTGTTTCCAAACTATACTGACATCAGGTATTCAGATATTTGAATTGCCTTTTGTAAACATATGGCAGTCATCAATTTAATCTGCTATGAAATTTCCTTTAAAGGATGAGGATTTACACCATTGTCCTACAGTTGGGTATGATTTAAGAAATTGGCATAGGTTTTGTACGTGCGAACTCTCCTTACAGGCTTATATTTCCACAGCTTTGCTGATCAGACATAAATCAGGAAAGGAATGGAATGTTGGAGAATATAGAAGGGAACAGAAGGAAGGTTTTCCTTCCTCCTTCGTCTGGAAGGTTTGTTGCTTCATGTATATTCTGACCAGCTAAAAAGGGAGAACTGAAGTCGTAGTGACAGTTTGGATATTACTTTATATGTGGTAATCTAATTTATAAAGGTTGTTTTACATTTATCAAGATCCAAGCATCATGGAGATTGGAGAGAAAAAAATATTCTTCTAAAGAAACATTCTTCAAACCCTTTCAAATGTTTGGGATTTTGAGAAGGTCAGATGCCAGATCCAGAATGCTCTCTTCCTTCAGAATTATCCAGCCGGGCCCTCATATTCAAGGATAGGAAAGGAAGAAAGGATGTGATTAACTGCTAGGAGGAAAATAATAGCAGGGATGTTTGGCTTCTTTCAGGTATATATGTTCTGAGATTATCTGTACTTAGCACAAACCAGAAGATCAGGTTCAGTTCTCTAAGAATTTGTTCTCATTTGATACCACCTGGAATATGATGCAGTATATGGAGCTCTCAGGCTTATAAAGGGGTAAAAGTTCTTGTGCAAGAAATGTAGTTCTAACTGAGAAATTGGAACTCAGTTATTTTCGCTCTAAACTTAAGCAGACCTGAAAGTATCTGGTGTATTTCTAAAGTCATGAGAAATATGGGGGAAAAATCATCCAGATAATAATAAAGTTCAAACCATTAGAAATTGCCAATATTCAACCATTTTTGACCTACAAAACCGGTACCAATATCTGATCATTTTGAACTGCAAAAGAGGTAATTTCTTATGGTTCAACCTAATACATCATTGTAGAAGTCCGCTGTTTGCAACAATATGCCAATCTACATGATGGAGTAGAAGTATATTCGAATGCTGTGAAAATATTCTGTTTAGTTATAAATCATTAATAGGTTCAATATATTCTAGAAAAAAACTGGTTTATAGGCATTTCGTTGTTCTCATATTTGTTTATATCTGATTTAAAATAAGAGAATAATTCCGTTCAATATTTTCAGAGGTTTTTTTTTTTTTTCCTGAAAATCTTATTTGTAATGGTCTATGATCATTGTGGGATTAATTTACCAGGAGATTGTGTAATCTAGTTTTGTGGATAGTTCTCAGCCTTTTATTCATATGTTCCACCAATCGTATTACATACAGTAAGGAGTGGGTGAGGAAAAATAGGTTTGGAGAGATGGAACGAAGCATGTTTTATTGTTTTATTCTTAACCATAAAGAAGACAAGAACAGGACTGGAGGCTCAGGTCCAGGAAGGCAGAGGTCAGTTAGGAAGAGGAATGCAAGAGCGCCTCCTCTTTGACCCAGGTCTCCTGGATATACTCTGGGTGGTCTAGCCACCTAGTTTAAGGAATGAGGGAGTGGCAGATTCCACAAAGGCCAGGCAACAAGAGGCAAAATCAGGACACTGAGCCGGTAAAATTAAACCAGGAGAAACACCTAGTTTGGTGTTATATTTGGACTGGTGTCTCAGAAAGTCACTGCTGGGGCTGGGCAGTCTTGACCAGATGGGTCTACTGGAGTTCACAAGTTGATTCATAGCCAGTGTCAAGGAAACCCGGCATTTCACCTAGGCTACTGCACCAGCCAAGAACCAGAATATGGACGGAACCCAAGAGAGGGATTCTAGCACTTTCTCTGCATTGATTTGTGTAGCAGCACTAGCATTTCTTTTCCTCACCAGTAAAATAAATTTCACATCAGCCTGCTATTCATCATGTTGGAGTGTGTGTGTATGTGTAAGTAAGCTGGGTGCATAATATATATATCACATTAGCTATATTATATATCATATGCAATATGATATATTATACAATAAGTTCATGTTGTAATGTTATATGCATTTTATGTTTATTAACATGTATATATTGTTTGAATGTTTGAATATAAATACTATTTATACATTATATAGTATATATTCACACATTTTATATGTAAATATACAAAATATGTTTGAATAGGATATGCCTATATACATATATTTATATATTACATATATCTTCTATATGCAAAAGTATTACACAATGACCATAGCATATATTATGGGCCACATTTGTACACATCAATTTTATATAATACATACACACACACACACACAGTATGTAAAATACCTTATCTTTAAACAAGGAAGAACTATTAGCAAATTTATTTCTTGGACTCTTATTTGTAGTTCTCTAGTGAAAAAAAATCATTTCTCAGATTAAAACCCAGTGCTATGATTAGAATTACCAGAATGAGACAAATCTCTGGTAGAAAGAATAAAATGTGTATATTCACCCTGATATGAACATCCGTCTTAACTTAAGCAGAGTACACCTTTACTCTCACTCTTAACTGTGAGACAAAACAGGCTATGATAAACCAAACATTTCGGCGTAGCAAGTAAATGTTTATAACTGGTAAAGTGTAAATGTAACCCAATTAATGAACTTCCCCCTGAAAATAGATGTTACTCAATACAGACATATATACACTTCAAATTTCTTCTCCAAAAAAAAAAAAAACCCATAAATTTATATGGATGTCAAAGGAAAGCATTTTATAAATGTGAGCTACTTAGTAAAGCTCATCTAAGAATAAATCTGTTTTAAGCAGATTTTGCTCATGCATTCATTATACTCTATGGATTTTCTAAAAGGATGTAGCAATTTTATATCCACATATGAAATTTGGCACTGCCCAGGCTTCATCGTCTCCTGATATTAAATGGGTTCACATTAAAACTGAAAGATCATCCGTCAGCAAGCCATCCCATTTCACCTCCTCATCTTCTCAGCTATTCCTTACTTTGAGGAACTCAGGATGAAGAAATCCTGCTGGTGGGGAAGGATTAAAATGTGAGAAGTACCCAAAGCACCTCTGTGCTGTGGCTGTGTATGCCGGAGAAGGCAGGAGAATCTGGGCCTGAAGAAAAATCTGTCTCACAAAATCCAGATGTACAAAGTAGATCAGTTTGCCTATGACTGTTCATTGGCAGAAAAATTAACACATCGCCCAGACTGCCTCTGATAATAAAACTATTACATACGTTTAAAATATGATTTACTTTACGAACAACTTTCCAGAGGTATATCTACTGGGTAAACTTAGGTTAACTCTCAACTATTTGTTAGTGGATTCCTATGTTAGTAGATTATAAACAACCCTGAAGGCTTTGGTCATGCCTCAGGAAAGGGTCTGGATGAGAGTGAGATTTAATCTGTGAATGTTCCTGAGGCTCACCCTAAGTGACTGGAGGATTAGGCAGTTGAAATTTTTCCACCATTAGTGTTATTTCTCATCTGTGCAGCTTTTTCTCTTCATTGGCTCCAAAGCCTCAAAGTTAACTGCACATAAAGATATACAATTCTTTGGAAAAGAAGACAAATTATTAGCTTAAATCCTTTAGTATTTGATTTTACTAGATGACGGTCTCAAAGTCTACTGCTAATAAAATTTAAATTGCACTCCTGGTACAAACCGTGTCTGAACATTGGTGAAGAGCTCTACTGTCCTCATCCCAGGGCCTGGCTAAAAGCCTGCGTTGCCTCAAAGCATTCACTTGTGAATAATTAGAACTTGGACCTGTGTGTGTGTGTTGACACATACTGATAGGCATGTAACTATACAGACATGCAATGAATCAAAATAGAAACAAACATCTCGAATGTGTTTTTAAAAGACAAGTGAATACTTTAAAAGCTTCTTTATCTTCAGAGTTTTATAGAAATCAGTATGTGTTGTTTAACAGTTCCCTTTGGCAACTGTTCAGCCTTAAACACTGTGACGGGAAGAGAGAGAACAGCCTGGGATACTGGTCAGTTCCTGGCACGCTCACTGTGATAGAGTCTTTTACTTCCAGGTCTCGAGCTGTGGACCTGCCCCTGCGACGATAAGCCCTGGTTCCCATTACCGCCACAGGGTCTCTGGTCACCGAGGGCTTAATGTTTGGAACTTACTGTTTAGGTAGTTCCCCGCATGAGCACTGCTACCAGGGAGTCCTCGTGAACAGGCTTAGACCGCTGGAGATGGAAATGGTCCCTTGCCAAAGTGATGCTCTGTGCCAATGACATAGGCCCCTTGGTTAGATTTAATAGGGAAGCTTATAGAGGTCTGACTTCATAGAGGAAATTTACTAATGAATGCAAAACAGACAGCAAGACTTTTGATTTTAAAGCGCCTTTTAAACATGGGGGCGACAACATCCAAACCTCTGAAAAGTATCTTCGATCCACATGCAGTATCTGTTTGCCTACATCTGCAATGTTTGGCCTCAGAGTCCTGCTTGCTGGACCCCAGTCCCAAAGTCAAGAGAGCAATGGATGATGGTGATGCTAAAGAAGGGAAGCAACTGGCAAGAGAGGAAAGTGGAGAGGAACAGAACCTACTTAAATCTTTCTTCCCTGCCTTTCCTTGATTTCCACTGGCCCACTTTCTGAAGTGGCTATAAAAGACAAGGCTGGCTGGAGGAAAAAGCGTAAAAGAGTTTGTCCCTGTGAAACCCACCTGCTTATGATTTCCAATTCACTACCTCCTCATTTCTACTCTCTGTGCCGTTCCCTAGACCTAAGGGAAGCTGCTCTGAGGACACGTGTCCCAGAGGGGTTTACATTTAAAAGAACATCCTTGAAAGTCAAAATCAAAGGGAATTCAGCTATAAATATGGGCAGAGCAGGCATCCCACGGTGCAGGGCATTCCTCATATCCTAAGGCTCCTGGAATATGTCTCCCCTTGAGTCCAGACAAGGAAACAGGGGCCCTACAGTTCAGCTTTCCTTTAGGATATTAGACCGACCTCTTCAACATAAATACCCAGGTGTGGATCAGCTACAGGGGCAGCTAGGCACTCTGGGCTGTTAATCCCTGGGAGGCACCTGTAGCTATGTTGGCATTCATTCCTCCCTTAACTGAGCCTCCAGAAGGAGAACCAGTTATGGTGTAGGCAGTTCTCCCTGAAGTCCAAAGAGCTCTTTGAAGACACTGAACAACTCCAATTTGGAGTTTAGCATAGAGGCATTTGTTATTGAGGTGTGGCTTGAGAAACAACAACCTAACCTAGGCCTATCAGGATTGGTGTGTGTGGCGGGGGTGGGGGGGGTGGCCTTTGGAGGCAAGCAATGATGACTAACAACAAATGCTGAGTGATCAGCAGAACAGATTCTGTCTCAGGGCCTCCTCTTCTACCCTCTGCGAGTGTCTGCGCACACACCCCTGTAACAAGAGGAACAAAGGAAAGGCATAGTTTCCAAAATCCCCTAAGAATAAAATCAGAATTTTCTCTGGAACTGCCCCCCAAACCAAGAGCGTATGTGAAAAGTGCCAGGACACAATAAAAATGATCAAACTATAGGACGAGGCATTTAAAATGCAGTAACAGAACTCAAGAAACAGGCAAACAGCTTTTCTTGACTTTGATTATTTTCATTCTGGACCCTCAAGCCTCACTCGTTTCCCCTAATAGCTCTGTTAAATCAAATTCCTTTTCTCAATTAGTTTCTAAGATTATTCAACAGCAAGGTAAGAAATGGATTCTTATTGTATTTTCCAACAAGAGTCAGGGTGAGATAATGTCATCATAAAACATTACACCGATTGAAAAAAAAAGGACTGCAAAACAGATTGATTTTAAATTCTGTTATATGACTAATTCTAATACTGCTTTATTTTTTTTTACCATATTTAATGATTCAGTACTAAAGCCCTATTTTGAAATTTTTGTTTCTAACAAATACCGTAAGACATTCCATTTGCCATTTTCAGTGAAACTCTAAATTGTGTTTTGCATATCAGAACTTATTCTACATGGCTCCAGATGCAATGGTCCATATTGTTTCCCCAGGGTACAGATGCCTCAGGAATATTAATCCTCCTTTTGCCATCATTGTCAAGGGATCAGTTACTTTTAACCAAAGGTCAGTTGGGCCTTCCTGAAAACACAGCGGAAACAGATTTAATAGTTTTCCCTCTTGAGACTATATGTTAACTACCTAAAACTCAATTAACAACAGGATGCCAGTCAACGAGGATGCTTTTTATTGCATGTCTGGGGAGTTCAGGTGCCTCCAATTTAATGGGGGGGGGCACAGTGCTAGTTATCAAATTGACAGCCTTGACCTGACCTCTAAAAATGGCTGGAAAACGATGCCCAGTAAATTAAGGTAAGTGCCAAATCCCTCTGAGGAAACAGGCCTATATATTAACTATAAAATGGGCATTCAGGTCTGAGGCCAAAATTTCACAATAAGGATATAAATACCAGCCTGGACACGAGGGCAGACGTGCACTCAGTTATTGTATACACAAGATAACAGTGACTCACTTCACTCAGCAATACGCTTGGCTGGAGATTTTAAATTCCTTTTTAAAAACAAGACTATTGTACCACAGGGTAAAGATTTTATTATTCTCAATAATGGGATTGAATAAGGCCAAGGCATAGAAGCAGAAAATTAGATCTGCTCATCCCAGTGCCAAGACAGGGGCTATTGAAAGCCCCAGTGGGTCACTTTGGTGGGCTTTCCAACGTTGCAATGGCACTGGAAACCCAGGGAGGTCTATCGGAAAGTATCTGGCTTCAACCAGGAAAGGTGAGAGAAGTCCAGGTAGATCTGGTCTCCGGCAGTAGAATGAAGTCAAAAAATGTACTTACCTCTGCCATTCCAGTGCTACTGGAATGCTAACCCAGGAGGCAAAGGCACTAGTTGAAAGAGGTTACTGACCTGGCTCTCTTCCTCAGAGGCCATTGCCAAATAGTGAAGAGAAGCCAGCAGAGTCACCACCTGCTTGATACGTCATCTCCGAACAACCAAACTTGGTCAAACAGATCCCTGAAGACAAAATCCAAGCCATAAGCCTTCAACCTGAATTTTAATTTTTATCAACTGCAGGGAGAGTTCATTTGAATCTTGTTCCTTCTTTCATTTTTCCTATTCACTCAAACTTGTTCCTACTTATTTTGCTTCAGTCTGTTTCTCAGATTTATCGCTTCCTGCACTGATACTTAGGGAAGAAAAAAAGAGGCTGTGATTTAGGTTCCTGTCAAGGCTCAAATTAAATACAGTGTCTCTTTCTCCCTGAAGCCCTCCACTTGGCCTGGCTTAAATGAGGTGATGAGACGTAACTCAGAACCCTCTGCCCACTGCCCTCCTCTGAGCTGACCTCCAGCCAGACTTGTGGGGATGACAGGAAAAAAAAAGATGAGTGGCCAGGCATCTTTTCTGGAGTTTTCTACCAACCAAGATACTCTGCAAACTGCACCAATGACTCTAAATTATTGATGTATATAATCCCCAAGAGACATAGGCACAAGTCTACTCAGCTTTCTATAGGCAAAAGTCCATCCAGCTTTCTTCAGCCAGAAGAGAGTATGAAGATCTTAGCTCTTCTAGCTGCCCTTTCACTATCCATTAACATTTCCGAGTCACCAAAAAAACACGGGCCTCTCCCTCCACAGGAGAAATCATTGGCGTTTACCTGTCACCTGTCACCACTAGGGCTGGTTATATTTCCCTTGACCCAGTAAGTTTCTCCTGACCAAGTTGATTCCTCTCTCTAAAGAGATTAGTCTTTTAAACTTTCGATCTGGTCTTTTTCTGCCCCCTCAGGTCATGGATTATATGGGACTTTTGAAATGTTATCCTCCTGGAGGAAAACTAGAGAAGACCAACATGTTAAAGAGAGAACTGCAGCAGTCTATGCAGACTCCATGCTCTCCTTTTCTCTCACCACTGCCATGTACCTGGTCACCTTTGGCATAGGGGCCAGCCCTTTCACGAACATTGAGGCAGCCAGGATTTTCTGCTGCAATTCCTGTATTGCAATCTTCTTCAACTACCTCTATGTACTCTCGTTTTACGGTTCCAGCCTGGTATTCACTGGCTACATAGAAAACAATTACCAGCATAGTATCTTCTGTAGAAAAGTCCCAAAGCCCGAGGCATTGCAGGAGAAGCCGGCATGGTACAGGTTTCTCCTGACAGCCAGATTCAGCGAGGACACAACTGACGGTGAGGAAGCGAACACTTACGAGAGTCACCTATTGGTATGTTTCCTCAAACGCTATTACTGTGACTGGATAACCAACACCTATGTCAAGCCTTTTGTAGTCCTCTTTTACCTTATTTATATTTCCTTTGCCTTAATGGGCTATCTGCAGGTCAGTGAAGGGTCAGACCTTAGTAACATCGTAGCAACTGCGACACAAACCATTGAGTACACTACTGCCCAGCAAAAGTACTTTAGCAACTACAGTCCGGTGATTGGGTTTTACATATATGAGTCCATAGAATACTGGAACACTAGTGTCCAAGAAGACGTGCTAGAATACACTAAGGGGTTTGTGCGGATATCCTGGTTTGAGAGCTATCTAAATTACCTTCGGAAACTCAATGTGTCCACTGGCTTGCCTAAGAAAAATTTCACGGACATGTTGAGGAATTCCTTTCTGAAAGCCCCTCAATTTTCGCATTTTCAAGAGGACATCATATTCTCTAAAAAGTACAATGATGAGGTCGATGTAGTGGCCTCCAGAATGTTTTTGGTGGCCAAGACCATGGAAACGAACAGAGAAGAACTCTATGATCTCCTGGAGACCCTGAGGAGACTTTCCGTCACCTCCAAGGTGAAGTTTATTGTCTTCAACCCATCCTTCGTGTACATGGATCGATACGCCTCCTCTCTGGGAGCCCCCCTGCACAACTCCTGCATCAGTGCTTTGTTCCTGCTCTTCTTCTCAGCATTCCTGGTGGCGGATTCTCTGATTAATGTCTGGCTCACTCTAACGGTTGTGTCCGTGGAGTTTGGAGTTATAGGTTTCATGACATTATGGAAAGTAGAACTAGACTGCATTTCTGTGCTATGCTTAATTTATGGAATTAACTACACAATTGACAATTGTGCTCCACTGTTATCCACATTTGTTCTGGGCAAGGACTTCACAAGAACTAAATGGGTAAAAAATGCCCTGGAAGTGCACGGGGTAGCTATTTTACAGAGTTACCTCTGCTATATTGTTGGTCTGATTCCTCTCGCAGCTGTGCCTTCAAATCTGACCTGTACACTGTTCAGGTGCTTGTTTTTAATAGCATTTGTCACCTTCTTTCACTGCTTTGCCATTTTACCTGTGATACTGACTTTCCTGCCACCCTCTAAGAAAAAAAGGAAAGAGAAGAAAAATCCTGAAAACCGGGAGGAAATTGAGTGTGTAGAAATGGTGGATATTGACAGTACCCGAGTGGTTGACCAAATTACAACAGTGTGATAGTGTCTGCTTGTTACGTTTTCACCCTAGGTCTTATTAAGAGCAAAGAGATTATGTTAGTGAAACAAATTTCAAGTTTTTCTTTCTTTTTAAAGGGTAAGAAACAGGCATTGCCAAAAAAGTAAAGGACAAGGGGGGGAAATGGGCATTGCATATTTTCAGTCTTTAAAACAAAATGTTATCAGAACTTACATACACACACACACACACACACACACACACCCTAGGAGTTTTCCAGTCTCTTAAACTAAGATCAGATAGAAAAAAGCCTATTAGCAAGCGGAATCCTATTTTATTCACACTGCAGATGTTGCTGGTATTGTGACAAAAACCTACTGATTGAAAGGTCAGCTGCCAAGGCAGAAATAGCTTTAAGAATTGTTCAAACAATAAGGCTTCCATAACTTCTGCAGAGTAGTAGCTCCAGGCAGGGGCTCATCTAGATCCCCAACACTCCAAGGAGATGCTTGTCAATGTTCTGGCTGGTAAAAGCAAGCGAGAACCTCAGAAGCAGACACATGGTGGAGTAGCCATCACCCATGGACTGAAATCAAGTCACCCCTAAATTGACCCAGGTGAAGCATTTTTATTGCCTAGAATGAATTTATCATATAGCGTCATCAAAACAGTTTTAACATGTATATGGTTTGGTTAATATACCTTTAAACCAATGACGGCTTCAGCAATGCTGTGATTCTATTTTGGAATATCTTGTTGCTTGTCACCAAATGGATCTGCTTTATTAGTTACAGCTCTTGGCAGGAGGCTCTGAGTATTGAAATTCGCAGAGCCAAACCCAAATACCTGGCATGATGGAGGAAAAGCAGGTGTCTACTTGAACCCAGAGACAGTGTTTCCATTTTAACAAAAAAAAATGGCCAACTGGTACAGCTGTTTGTGGTTTGGCCCTACGTGCATTTTTTGCATGGATGCCCAGAAACAAAATCTGCCCATGCCTAGCTAAAGAAGGAGAAACGAACACTAAAATGGTTATTTGCCGTAGCTTCCAACTTGTAGTGCCAGTCTGCCTTCACTATGAGACACGCCTGCTCAGAGACACAGAGGAGAAAAGAAAGTTCTTTGGTGGGCACAGTCCTTTCATAAAAATGAGATACAGGGCTGAAAGGGAAATAGATGGAATGAGTGGAAGATGTAATCACCAACACAAATCTGTCAATGATGATGATCAAACTTTCCTGCTAAGCTGGCTGCACTTCTGTCTTCCTGGTCCCACCCCCTACACACACACACACACACACACACACACACACACACACACACACACACACACAACCTTCCTCGGTGACCCTCTACTTCACTGCATGGCCCTTCTGCACGTCAACGAGCCTTGATGTTTATACTGTTGACTTGCAGTACTGCAGGATCTAAACAAATGGTTTGATCTGAAGAGGCTGTGTATGTTGTCCCAGACCCCTGCATTTCTTTAAGTCTATAAAAATGAAGCTAAAGCTGGTCACATTTGAGGCAAATGTCTACAGTAATTTTCTCTTTTAGAGATGTAGCTTATTTAGACATCTATAGTAGTAAGCGTTTCCCAAAAGCACCTTCCCTTTCTGAACCTTAGCGGATGTACTGTGCAACTTCCCCATCCTCCGCAGAGGAGGAAACCGAGACCTAGGAGAATAAAAGCGACTCACCTAGGGTCACACCACTAGAGGGTTTCCATCATTTTAGCATGCCTAAGACTAAGACAGGGCAGGCCAATTTTAGATTTTTCTCATAAGAGGGCTATTACTCCCTTCAAAGTACATTACCAAGGAAGGAACATAGGACTTTATTGGCCAAAAGGCAGACTTTTTTTTAATGTCTGGGTAATTGTTTGGGATTTAGGTTTGCCATTGTCTTTCCAAACAGCAAACGTGCCCAAATGATTCCGATGTAACCACACCAAGTGCAAACCTGTGCTTTCTATTTCATGTACTGTTGTTCACACAGTTCTAAACACATGTGCAGGGGATCATAGCTAGTGCATTACACACTTGTTCAATCTCTCCTGCAGACACACTAAGTGATCATACTAACGTGTTATGCACTCAACTAGAAGATAATGAGCTTTAATCTAAGAACATGTACAGTCCTCGAAAAAGGGCAAGTTCGCATAATAGACCTGCGATCAATTCTCTCTCCAGGGGGCCTACACCTAGGCTATTATTTATAAAACATAGCTGAAGAGGGGATTGGTTTTATTCTTAAATCATATGTTGCTAAATCATTTTCTGAACAGTGTGTTCTAAATCAGCCATTGATTTAGTGTCGGCCACGTGGAGCACCTCGGGTTAAAGGGACTCCGCAAAACTGATATGACATGCACACCAATTAAATGGATTTTGTTGAGAATTTAATCATTCAACTTGGTCAACCAGAATGACTTACTGTGGAACTTTGTTTTATGACAGATAGTTTTCCAACTTGATTGAGTCTCTGTATTCCTTGGGATATTGTATTTTTAAATGAAGGGCATTTTCAACCTTGTCAACTTCTCTTTTCAACACTTGAAATCAAGGCTTATGGAATTCTGACTGTGGAATGATTTTTTTTACTGGGGGATTCTGCATGCCAAGAATTATTACTTATTATTTATTGTTAGATCATTATTTATTTGTTACTATTAATTATTATTGCTCTGACAGCATTGGTTTAGCCCGTTTAGCCCCACCATAGAGAAGACACTTCAGAAGTAACTCAGAATCACCTCCCTATAAAATTTGTCTTTACTTCATGAAGTTTTACTTTTCAACTGCTATACACAGGGAAGGAACGATCCTAGCAAACACTTGCAAAAGTTTTATTTTTCAATTAATTCCAAGCAAGACATTAATGTTCGCTTTACCAAAGAAACTTTTGGGCTGGTTTTGAGTTGGTACTTGTTCTTTGTTTACCAAAGAAAATATTCCATTCATCAAAAACATTTCTCCTGGTCAATTTTAAAACAAAAACTGTGATACCTGGGCTTTCTTGGCCATTCATAAGGGGGCGGAAAAGCCTGGATAAGGGTGGTATTCTCTCACTGAATGAAACTCAGCAAGGAACTTGGGGTTTGCAAGAAAGAAAATGATACTTGAAATGGGGCATTGTTGTTTAGTCCTACAGCAATGGTCCAACAAGCAGCATAAGGGCTCCTCAGGCTAAAAGGAGTACATTTGTTCCACACACACACACATATACACAAATAAGACAAACCCTCATGAAACTCCCTCTCTACTGTTCCAGCTCATAAGTTTTGGTTTGGTTTGGTCTGGTTTGGGGTTTGGGGGTTTTGGGCTTTTATTTTGCCATGGTTTGGTTTGTAGTGTTTGTGTTTGCTTCTTTTGCTCCTGCCTTTCAATTTTCAGTCAAAAGTGAGAGAATTTGAAGCCATCCTCCATGGCTAGTTATTTATGCAATATACTGCTCTAAACAAGGCCTTTGATTATATTAACTAACCACCACCCAAACTGTTCTAAGTGGTTTTCTGGGACCATAACACCCCTTTCCTCCAGCCCCAGCAGTGGAGTTTGGCTGTGTCTATCGCAAGAAAAGTGGGCTGGGCAACCACCTTGGGGATGTGACCTGAGGCAGAGCCTTTTGGACACAAATGGCATCCTCCTCCTAATGGCTTTACTCCTTCGGATACTATTAAAGTAGCCCTGCAGCTTGTGCTAGTGTTTGACCTCTGAATCTATGCTTTCTCATCTGTGAAATGGGGATAATAACAGTAACTATCTTTGAATTCAGCAAATACTTACTGAGTGCCTAATATCATGCAGATACTATTCTAGAGACTGGGGGCAACAGTGAACAAATCAGATAAAAAAATATGTGTCCTTGGAGAGCTTACACTTGAGCGACATTACAGATTTACCGTAAAGATTAAAGGTGATGATGTTTGGAAAGCACTTGTAGCAAAGCCTGGCGTAGAAAAGGAACTCAAGACATTATTATTTGTAATTTGTCTGTCTCACCCGAGGGCTCATGATATACAGCTATAGAGTAAATTTTTGCAGATTTTTGGGCCCAGGATTAGGGCTATATATAAGTGACTGGGCAATAAGTTGTTCCAGTCATTTTAGGACATTCAAAATTTGGTGAGATCACCACTTAGAGGAGTGATCGTAAAGAGGGCACAAGCCCTGGACGTTGAAGTTGGATCACAATCCTTGAAAGAATGGGATACAGGCACTTGGAGATAGGAGCTGGGAGGGGAAGGCACTTACTATTTAATTACTATGCCTGGCTTGTCCAAAGACATTTGAACATTCCTTATGGGTAATTTGCTTTTAAGTTCCTGTTTTTTAAAAGCATAGTAAAGCTGCAACACAACAGAAAGTACCGAATTAGTAATGCTAGAATCTCTGGCAAAGAACTGAGAATGCCTTCAGCTAGCACATTGCAGAGTTGTTCCTCCCCATGGTGGTTAAAATTGTTTATTTCTGTGTCATGCCAGTCCAGAAGGAAGCAGAGGAAAGTGAATGAACTAAAATCCGTTCACCTGAATAGGTAGTGTCACAATGTCCTCCCCAGCCAGCCTCTCACATGCCCCCCTTCTGCCCAGGTGATCTCTGTGAAGTCCTCTTTGACATCTTTGAGGGTGCCATACAAAGAAGAGGAAGTGAGGTGATCAGACAGCTATGACCTCTGTGCAGATTTTCAAGTTAGATTAAAATTAGCACCGCAAGAGTTCGGAGTTGCCTACCTCCAAAAGAAGGCTTCTTTTTCAAAGTACGAAGAAAAAAAAATGTGTACCAAGGAGGCAACCCACAGAGAAACCTTGGTGGAGGGAATGTTGTTCCTATGGAATATGCCAGCCTCTTTTCCTTCCATAATGTTGACACCAGATGAATCTCTGAATAGAATTAAGCTTACCCCGACTTTTTTCACATAAGAAAACTGCAACCTGGAGAACTGAAATTATATGCACAGAGCTAGTTAGAAGCAGATACGGGACTATAACTGAAGTCTCCTAGTTCTTAGCCTCAGTCCTTTCTCCATTTTGCCACTTTATTGCCAAATTCTATGTATCTAAATTATGGGGTCTTAACCTGGGTGCCATAATGAGTTGGTGGGAGGCTGGGACTCTGAACTCCCTAAAACTAAGTTATATGCAAAAATGTATGTATATGTTCAATATGTGCATTTTCCTGAAGAGAGAGTTCACAGTCGTTATTAGATTCCAAAAGAAGTCTGTCACCCAGAAAGGGTGAAGAACCACTGTCCTAAATTAATAAAGACCCCATTGGGAGTGTGATCCTGGTGTCCTCATTTTGGCTAATGGGCAATCAAGAATTTCTCAACCATCTTTAAGGAGCCAAAGCTGCTTCCAAATATTGGTCTCTTCATGCCCAGCCAAGTGCCTACTTCCATTCATTTATTCCTCATTCATTCATTTGTTTATTTATTCGGCAAAAATATTTTTATTGTTCACTTCTTGTTCCAGCACCAGCTAAACACACTCTACAGGACAGGACTGGGGAAAGGACCCCTCTGCACTATGCTCTTATTGACAGTAAGAATACCAAGTTGCTACCACAAAGTATATACAGTCTCAAAATTACAGTAACTACACTCCACACACATACACATGGTGGGGAAGCAGGGGGCAGAAGTGAGCCTTGTTAAAGAACCAGAGGCAGAGCAGCCTACTTCCAAGTTATATGGCAGGAGCACACCACATCCTTGGAAGGGCTGCTCCCAGGTGAGCCCTATTCTGAAATGTCTATACTAGGCATGCACACACAGCAGCTGACTCTCCAACAAACGGGGAGAGGATGTGTCTCATTCATCTTAATAATATTTGTAGTGGGAAAAGAGGAAATCATGGCCATGGACATATGGTTACATTTAAGGACAGGTGTGTCTTGGACACAGATATGCAAATAGAAGCCCAGTTCTCTTGACCCCTAGCCATAAGCTAGAAACAGGGCGCATTGATGGAGGAAGTTGGAGAATAAATGACTGTGTGTACATGTTAGTTGTGCTTTTTCTGGTATAACATTAGGCAGAACGGAATGCACCTGGGTCGTCCTAAGAGCAAGGCTTGCGGAATCAATGCTTGGCCTTCCCTGAAGCACAAGGGAGGCATTGGCTGCTGCACAGTGCTATCTATATAACCCTCTGCCCAAGCATGACAAGGCAAACCTTCTACTGAGATGAAGACCATTAGTCCTACTTTGTAGCATTGATGCGAAGTTCGAAGACATTGTTCACTGAGATCTATAAAGTGCTTTGTTTAATTCCTACAAAACGGCAAAGACTTAGCCCATTTCCATTACCCACTCCAGGCTCACCTCTGGGAAAACCCATATGATTCTCTTTGGCAAAACAATGTAACTAATATCCAGAGTGAACCGTCGACATGTTTGGCTCACACTTACAGATCTTTATTCTTTAAATTAATATCTTGCCAAAATTGTCCTTGCCCCCTGTCCAGACTGACCAAGGCAGATCCCATGATGTCTCCTAGGACCATCAGTGACTGACTGAAACTGATAACCATCTATTATCTCTGCATCACACACATATACACACACGTGTACATAAAGCATGTACACTCAACACAGCTATAACACATGTATACATATAAACGCATGCATATGCATAACACATACATATACACACTGCCTTTTACAACATACCTGATACACCTGAGGCACATTTAAAATGCTTTAGCAAGCCTAGCTCTGTGGTTCTGTGGGGTTTGGCAGGCCGGGGCTTCAACTCTCTATGGGAAACCATAATAAATATTATCTTCCCTTTCTATATGTTTCCTGTGAGCACATCTGAGACCAGCCAAACAGTACACTTTAAAAAAAAAAAAAAAACCTGGGGTAGTAAATGTTTCTTGGAATTTACAAATTACTGTTTTATAGTGGGAAACTGCATTTGATGGAATTTTCTAAAACAAAGGTGAAAATAGCTAAGACCCAAAACCACAGAGATCTCTTCCAAGGTTTGGAATTACAGAGATTTATCTAGAATGTTTGCTTTGGGATCCAGACAAAGGAAAAAGGAGTGGGGAGGAAGGAGGAAAGACGTATTGGATGGTCGCTCCATCTTGCCAACCTCCAGTCTTAAAGAGTTGGCATTTTTTGTTTATCTCTAGCATTAGTTTGATGCAAAAGCCAGTGCCTTTCATCTGCCTCAAGGAAAGAAGATGCCATCCATGGAAGCCTGGTAATAAGAAACATCGGTTTGGGAGAAAAGTCATACAAGTAACAGAAAGAACTTTCCAAGACCAGAAACATATAACATAAACACACACTCACTCTCTCTCTCCTAGCACAGTTCCTAAAATTTAGAAAGTGTGGCAAGAAAAAAGTAATTAATGGGAAGGTGAAACAAATTAAATATGTGTAGAATGACTGAAAATATGAGCTGAGAACAATGGAGTTGTTCAGAATCTCTATAAGATAAAGATGTGGAGCCTGAATCTGTACTGCTTTGAATAAAGTAAAAGGACCCCACATTTTCTTTTGAATTCTCAACCCATAATTCCTCCTCATTAGCTTGGAGAGAACACACTCAAGTTCTACTCTTGTCTATGATCCCGTAATTCAACCATGTGCTCTTGGTTGTATTTACACTGAGAAGCTGTGTGTGAGCAGAATTATTGAATGCTAGGCCCAAACAAGAGAAGTTTCAGCTTGGGTTTACTAGTCCCTTGGTCAAATTGCTCTCATTCCTCTAAACGTACAAATGTCTCAAAGCTGTAACAAGTGTGTCTAGATAGCCAACGCATTGAGTTTTTTCAACATCAAAGATAACCCTTGTCAATAATTAACAATGAAATAGTCATAACAGTTAAATGTTCCTTTAGTAGTCCAATTTTAGTAGATGACAAAAGGGAAGAGAGTCCAAATATTTAGTGATGTTAGGAAAGATCCTCACCCTAGTCATAAAATACTTTAAATAGCAAAATGCGGTCCCTCTCTTATTGTCATTGCTAACAAAAGAAGTTTCTGAAATTGCACATTGTTTTATAAAGTTTCGGGCTAAATCAAAGTGAATTTTTAAGTTGTAGCCATGGCAACTGATCATAAGATCACATCTTGTCAATCAGATTAATCACTAATACAACATTCAGAAATCTTATCTATATCTTCAAAAGGGACCCCAATGTTATGTCATTTCCCAGTATTTTAGTTGGGTTTCTTCACACTAGCAAATAGGTGATTCTGGGAGTAATAAATTCTTTCTAAAGTAAGAAAGAATATACAGATCCTAGAACACATAATTAGTTCAGCTTGGTCAGTTTTGAGACAGATAAGCATCAAACTCTACTGGGGAAAGTATTACAGTTACACCCAGAGCTTGAGAAAGTGTGAGTCACACCACTTGAATTCATAATAAGCAAAACCTGCCCAGGTGGAATTAATCACAAACTTGCCTAGAAAATTTTCCTACAAAGAGTTAAAATATTTGTCCATCAAGAAGCATTAATGAACTATACTTTTTACCTAAGGTCAAGGCATTTTAAAGATGTTTAAGGAAAATGGACATAATAAAAAATGACTGACTCAGGAAAAAATGATGTCCCATATTTTGTACCACTTGAGTTTCTCTGACACCTAAAATATGTATTTACATCATCCCACTCCCATACAAAAACAGAATCAGCAGGGAAAACCATCCCACTGATGATTGGCAATCCCACGGTTCCTCTCCATCTGACCAGCTTTCACCAGGGGGCAATATTTCAAGCTCGTGCATGGCATTTATAGACTGTGGAAGCCCCCAAGCCACTTAAGCACACTAAACCTGGGAGATTGATTTCAAACTTACTGCTTCCACTTTTTCATACAGGTTTTTAATCTTCTGATAGACACACACCAAAGAGTGCAACAGTTGTAGGCCAGGGGAATAGCTTCAATTTTACTTTTTTTCCCTTTTCTTTCTTTTTTACATCCAGATATCTCAATACTCTTTAACAGCAATTAGTATATGTTTTTTTATTAGTATATGTTTTTTGTTGTTGTTGTTGTTGTTTTATTTTTTTCCAGATGAGCAATCAAAAAGGTTTATATGACTTCATGTCTTAAAGACAGAAGTTTGGGTGTTTGTTAAGCAGCAAATGTCTTTTTACAAAACCTCGCATATGGTGCATTCTTTTAGCTTAATAGTCACAATGTTATCCTACCTCTGTCTCTGAAGAAAGAAAAGGAAAATCCATTTCCTGGCCTTAGTTTAATACATAATCACAAACAGGGCAATAAAAATGTAGCAGGAAGCACCTCATGTACTGATATGCCTAGGCTTAAGGAAAGTCAAAGGAGGCCTATGAAAAACATGTTTGGCCTCTCTGTAGAATTCAGGTCTTCCACAGGCATTTAGGGTTGAAGAAAGAGGAAATGCTGGGTGTGTTAGTCATAAGTCAATACTTGTATGGAGAGGAAGTAGAAAAGCCTGAGAGGAGAGTTACAAAGCCATACATATGCAGGTGGTATCAAATCAATTGTTGGGAAGTGGTGGGTGGGTTTTTAGTTTATTTCACAGGGCTAACTGAATGGACGGATGTGTGATTATCACTGTCACAAAGAAAGTCTGAATCCAAAATTATATGTCACAGGTACCAAATTACTATATTGATCTTGTAATGTAAAGGACTGAAATGATTTCAGATTTTTGTCTCAGTAGTTCTGAGCTGGGAATAGCAAAGAAGTTGCACTCATACTGCTGTCTGTTAAAGTCCTTATTTAGCCCATTTCCATGGAAACTGAAATCAGATTTCTCTCTCTCTCTCTCTCTCTCTCTCTCTCTCACACACACACACACACACACACACACACACGCAGAGGAGAAAAAACTCTAGAGTGTGGGGTGTCTGTGTATGTGTATGTGTGCATCCACAAGTTAATTTCTGTGTAGACATTCTGTAATCAGTGATAACTCTCCAACAAATGGAAGAAAGGCAAGGCTGACTTGACTGTGCAGAAGCCAACCTATAATGCAGATGAAAACCCAGGTCAAGAAAGTAAGCATATCAGACCAGGCCTTCACTACCAATTCCTTGGAGAATTCCATTTCATAACTGCATGTTCAATTAATTTAGTTAACTAACTTGGAAATATTTTATGGTAGGAAGACATCCACAGGAACTAAATTTAATTCCTTGGATTTTTGCCCACTTTGCTTTACTCTCAAGCACTGACATTTCCCTAAATAGCCCAGAAAATAAAAGCCAAGGGAAAAGTGAAAATGAATGAGTTCATTTTAATATTTCATCATATACTTCGTTAAGTTTCTATCCCAATGGCAAAATAACATGAGCACACTCCAGAATTATTGAGCTATTTAGTAAATGATTCTTAGTCTATGCCTCTCTTAAAGACAGACCAACACTCAAGTTGCTGCCTATAAAAGGGCACTGATAAAACCTACATAAGTGTGGAAAAAGAATACTGCCCCTCTCCCTATTCCTCTAAGAATATCATCAGGCAACCTGGATACCTTCTATGCATAGAGAATTTTTGATAGGAGGAAATACTTTACTTTCCAATTCTGTTCCCTTTTTCCATAAAAAAAAAAAGATAAAAATGAGATTTCTTTTAAAAGAATGTCACTTTAAAATGGATTATAGATGATGATTTTGGATCTTAAATTAGTTTCTCTTACTATACCCCTCGGCAAAGTTGATGAGTTTTACAACTCATGAAGTATTTAGCTTTTTCTGGAATCCAAGATGGATAAAGAACTGTATGTTTCAGCTGGCAAAGATCAACAGGGCAACAGGACAAACTCATGTTTGATCTTAAACATGAGATTTTTGTTTTAAACCTTATTGCAGCAGATTTTCATTTGTACTTCATATTTGTATGGGTAGTCTTATATAGGGATGAGGTTGCTGACAGTCTGTATTCAAAACCTGGGGTTGGGAGAGTGATGATTTTACTTTATAAAATGGAAAAGTCATTTCTTAGGATTAAGACATTAATCAAGAGTGAAGAGTTACACAAATATAGAGAACAATCAGGTGATGGCCAGAGGGGAGGGGGATTAGGGAGCTGGGAGAAAGGGGTGAAGGGTTAAAGAAGTACAAATTAGTAGTCGATAGTCGGTCAGGGGGATGGGGAGCACGGCAGAGGGAATGCAGTCAGCATTAATGCATTGGCTAGATGTAGAGCCAGAGGAGAGAAAGAGCAATCAGGAGGATCGTTTCATAAACTATATAAATGTCTAACCAATGTACCGTATACTTGAAACTAACAATAAAATAATTTTTTTTTTAAGTGAAGAGTTAGGGGTAGAAAAACTAAAATTTCTCATCACCAAGACATGGCTCAGGATGCCAGGCCTCTCTCTCTTGGAGGCAAGTGTTATCTTCCCCAGGGTATTACATTGTGATAACATTTCATCATCTACATGAAATCTTCCTTTCTACAGTAAGCATCACTGAGTCACAAGAATATAAAAAAAAAAATTCCTTTGAGTCATAGCACTGAAATCACTAAATTCAAAAACATCCATTGAGAGTCCTAAAAGAATATGTAATAAACACCCATTACAACAGTTTGAACTTAATAATACAGACGTTGAATTTATAAGAATGTTGACTCCTATTAACTGAAAGCCATCAAATAAAAGATCTCAGGCTGTTATATTTGTCTGCATTTATATGAATTAAGAAATGTAAGGTTGTTAGCAAAGGGGTTCACTTAATTTTTCATTTCAGTTGACTTTGTATTGTAGAAAAATAACAACAACAACAACAACAACAAAAAACCCCTGGAAGTAGTACTGAATGTTGTCAACAGGCCTTGGCAATTGATCTTTCATGGTTAAAAAGTGAATTTTAGAAAGAATCAGTATATACATACTGAGTCCGATGCTTATACTTGAAAATTAACTATAGCTGTGGTATTCTAGATTTATACTCCTGCATGTCTTTTATGAATGTGAAAAGAAAATCCTCTCCATCTCTTCTTCTTTTACTGTTGTAGATGTTTCCAAAACATCCCTAGATTTCAGCTAGTGTGGCTCAAATGTTCCCTAAACTTTTGCAAGTGTAAGCACTCAGGGGTTCCACTAAAGCAGTGGTCCCCAACCTTTTTGGCACTAGGGACCGGAGCTCCTATGAGAATCTAATGCCTGATGATCTGAGGTGGGGCTGAAGTGGTGATGCCAGTGCTAGGGGCCGCTGCAAATACAGATGAAGCTTGGCTCGGTCACCTGCCGCTCACCTCCTGCTGTGCGGCCCGATTCCAGTCCGCAACCCCGGGGTTGGGGACCCCTGCACTAAAGAGTGGTTGATGAACTGGATCCTTAAAGTTATAGAATTATGTACCAACAGCTAAAGGACACAATTACAGGCTGAAATATTGTGACACACTGTGTAATGTCATACAACCAAACGCAATGTTTAGTAAACATACACCTTTTTGTCATTTTGTACTTATTTATACAGAATTAAGAATAAAGCACAGAACTAAAAACAAATATATGTGTGTCCCTTTTGCATTACTTTGATGATGGCAAAAGGAAAGCACAATAAGTGCCACTGCAAATTTGGCCATCACACAGCTTTTAAAATAAAGCAATGCCACGTTGAACATTCTTGTTTAATTTTCTGAGAGACCATGGGCATTAGGGCTTCAGGGCCATAAATCAGGACTGAAGACAGGTAAACTGAGGTCTGGTTAAGGTCTCCAGCAGAATAACACCACCAAGGGAAAAGTAAAACTGGTTAAGGATATGGAAAAACTAAGGCTATAAGCATAGTTAACGCAAATAAAGATCATGGCCCATAAGGTGCTCTGGAAGCTAGGTCATTCTGAGGTATACACAGAATTAAGAAACAGGATGGCTCCAGAAAAAAACAGATCTTTAGTGTTAGGACCAAGAAAAGCTCCAATTCTAGATTTATCTTTGTATACACAAGAAGCTTCATATCCAGTGGTGTGCTGACAAACTTTGGCAACTGGTTTTCTGGGGGAAGAGGAGGAACGGCCAATTTCGAGCTACTCACAGTTTAATGCCTGGCTCACAAAATTCCTAAAAATTTAACAATTGTCTCTCACAAGCTGGCATGAGCCAGCTCCAGCACACCACTGCCTATAGCTCTCCACTCAACATCCAGCCACTTTTTGAGGTTTGAAAGGCTAATAGCTAACCACTAAAACATACACAGATCCTAATATTGGAGGTTATGCCTGTAACTACCTCAGAACCTGTGTGGGTGGACAATAAATACTATTGGTTTGGGTCTTGGGGATACTCAGTGGAG
>NW_011889120.1:1624353-1652356 GCF_000151845.1 Pteropus vampyrus
TAAGGATATGGAAAAACTAAGGCTATAAGCATAGTTAACGCAAATAAAGATCATGGCCCATAAGGTGCTCTGGAAGCTAGGTCATTCTGAGGTATACACAGAATTAAGAAACAGGATGGCTCCAGAAAAAAACAGATCTTTAGTGTTAGGACCAAGAAAAGCTCCAATTCTAGATTTATCTTTGTATACACAAGAAGCTTCATATCCAGTGGTGTGCTGACAAACTTTGGCAACTGGTTTTCTGGGGGAAGAGGAGGAACGGCCAATTTCGAGCTACTCACAGTTTAATGCCTGGCTCACAAAATTCCTAAAAATTTAACAATTGTCTCTCACAAGCTGGCATGAGCCAGCTCCAGCACACCACTGCCTATAGCTCTCCACTCAACATCCAGCCACTTTTTGAGGTTTGAAAGGCTAATAGCTAACCACTAAAACATACACAGATCCTAATATTGGAGGTTATGCCTGTAACTACCTCAGAACCTGTGTGGGTGGACAATAAATACTATTGGTTTGGGTCTTGGGGATACTCAGTGGAGGCTGACCTCTTGGCACCCTTGGATTCCCCTTCCTTGTTATCTTCCTTAGAGCCTCTGAAGTCCTTTGTGCCTGGAGTTAAGATTCTGGCAGAAGTGTCTCTGGGCCAGACTTTAGCAGGTCTTTACTCACATCTGCACACTGGCATCTATAATGTGTTTATTTCATTCTATGTCTATTCCAACAGCTTATTTACTATCATTTGCACCAAGTATTTTTAAGTAAAATCAAATTATACTCATATCCAAAAGTTGAAGACCTTGGAACTGCTCTGATATTTAAGTTAATGAATGCTTATGGCACCACAGCCCTATGCTCAACCCTCTTCTGGATATTGCAGTTAATGCAGATTTTGTCTGCCCCAAACCATGAACAAAATGTTGCACATGTAGTCCAACAGAGAGGCATGTTCAGTTTACATAACATTCAGCTTCCTCCTCACCCAGAGTTCAGGGATCCCTATCTCTCCCCCATCACATCCTGACAGAAGTCACTGTCGACCACAGCTATAAGAAGCCACCACTTTTCTGTAAGCAATGGCACAAACAACTCCACACCACTAACTGGAATTCACCATAACCTTCATATTTTAAAATAATTACTGCCTTCCAAGTGATTTATATTACCTAAAACCTGTGTTTTTTTTAACTAAGCTCTACATTTTTATAGACTCCCTGATAGCTACAAGAGTTCTACTCCATTTTCATGCTGAATTGTGTTCCCGTTTCTTGGCTGTTTCTTCTGTATTCAAAAATAAAGATAGATCTATTTTCAAAGTGAAGTATTCCCCTTTGTCTTACATAAATTTAAAGCTACTAAGACACCTCTCATGTATTCTTCGGATTTCTTTGCGCCTCAGTAAATTCTTCCCACACCTCCCCACACCATTGCTAAGGTGGCAATGTGGAGTTGAATTCTTCTGTTCTCATGTTTTATGACAAAGAACTTAAGTATGTCTATTGGAGTATTAGAGGATAAGAGTACAAAGCTCCAATTATTTGTACATAGCTGCTGGAAGTTCTAGTATTCAGAAGGCATCTCAAGGAAAACGTGGAAAAGAAGGAACCATCCAGAACTCGCAATTTTTTAATTCTTCTAGGGCTTCTCTTTACAGTAGCTATTACCCCTTGGCACTGATCAAGGCTATGATTTTAAACTTCCTTGTATAATTTTCTGGTCTCATCTGAAGCAGAAAATAGCAATGTGAATAACGAGAACTTTTCAATAGAGTTCCAATATTTCCTCAAGAAGTATTCAAATAGAAGCATTTCTTTACTATCCCCTGTCAGATTTTCCTTCGAAGAAATTGTGATCTACAAAACATTTCATTTTCTACTACGTCTCTCCCATTCTTCTGTCCACAGCAGCCAGGTGGTACTTCTTATTAGCAGAAAAGATAATCAGACAAGAACAACTGGCTGTTGAACAATTAGAAATACTGCCTGATATATTTTTCCCAAGTACTCCCTCTTGGTTCCAGGTAGCAAGAATGTGTCAGCTTTAACATTTCCTAAGATCTTAAGTTCCAAAGCAACATTTCTAAACCCTCGGCTTCATCTCAAAACTGAACTGAGCTCCAGAGAAGTGATAAAAATCAAGATGGCGAGCTGTAACTTAAAAATCACCACGGATTAGAGTATCTAGACAGGCAAGAAGAGAAAGAGTGGAGTGCCTAATCTATGGTTTTTTAAAAAACTTCATTTCCTTAACACCGCATTTTTTTACAGTATTTTTTCTCATCAGGTGTTTGGCTGTTTGGAACTGTCATTTCTAGCTATCCTACAACTTGTAAATGGTGGATGCATACCTTTTAAAAAAAATACATAATATTAAAAGATTCCTAAATGGATTTTTCCCCTGCTGAAACCCTACTGCTTTACATTATCATTCCAAAATGTTTCTTCTTAATTTCAAATTAATTTTCAATTAAGTTACTCTTGGGTATAAGTTGTTCTGCCCACCATCCTTCTGACTAGTTATAGCCAAACAAATTCCTTAATGAACTATGGAAACTGCTGTTTCAAAGAATCTCTTGGTTGAATGGAATCACAGCATCTATCACTATAAAAGAGGTTCTATGAAGCAAAGTTATTTCCCCCCAACTGACAAGGAAATTAAAAAAAAAAAAAAAGCTTTGTTAATCTGATTACAAATGTTATATCTTAATTGGTCCATGTAAAGAAATAGCATCTCTAACAAAATGGTCCTCTATAAGGAATAAACTTAATTATTAGCTGTTGCAAACAAGTCATCATTCTATGCTACTATTAATTTATAATTCCTCTTAAACTCCTTGTATCCACTCACCTATCAAACATTCTAATCTCCTATACAAAAGTTACCTAAATGTCCCTCAAGTCACCCACCAAAGAAAACAAAGAGAATACTCAGAATCTGACACAAGTAAAAAATACATTGGGAAGTTGAGTGGGATTTAATATTTCTCCTGTCCATACGAGCTTCTAATTCACTAAGACAGTAAGTTGCTTCAGATGATAAAGTGAGAAACAATTCTCTGAAATCAAAGAAATTTGGATATCTCATGGAAAAAGATATTTATAAATTTTTGCCACTGCTGGGAAACTCCAGATTTAGCTCATTCAATTGCAGTACTATTAGCTTTCATGTCTGCCATTATTTTTCATACATTTGTATGTAGCTATGAATATAACCTAAAAAAATCAAAATAAATTTTAGAACAAAGGAATCATTAACAATTTTATTTAAATCTTGTCTAAATGCTTCCTCTGTTGCATTTTGTAAATAGTCTATCTTATATAGAAGTAAATTCATTAAAAATTCAAACCATACAGGAATTTTTTAGATACTCTATATATTAAAAGTCTTAAAATTGTTGCTTACCCTTAACCTGGTGATTCCATAAAATAGATTACATTCATTACAGGATTAACATGGAGGCCCAGTGAAGTATTTGTTTTGAAAACAGATACTAAATTTTTTTAAAGGCAAGTCTACCCAGATCACCTGTTGGCCCTACATTGTGGTAGGCATGAATTGTGATGGGATCCATGGTGAAGATAAGAGGGTGTGAAGGGTGACATGGGACCCCCTTCCCCAAGAAAAACACATCTCAGTCATCTTACTGGCAACAGTATGTGCTGTCAGCATCCTATAGGAGTGAACAGTGTGTTATTTGTTCTTGACCGTTTTTACAGAAAGTGGAAGTTCCCTGACACACACTCATTCAGGAATAATGAGAATATAGCTCAAGCGACACTAAAAGATGTAGGTGTCGATATTGCTTAGAAAAGAATTAAAGGGGGAAAGGTAATGACAAAACATTTTGGAGGCAACTGCAGCAAGAATGAAGGCTTAATTTGTGCTGCCTGCCCTTCCTCTGCTCTATGGCACTGTCTGTTTTCAATGTCCGACAAAGTGGTCATCACCCATAATCCCCAAAATCTACTCTTCACTAAAAAGCCCAAATGACTCAGGATCTGATGGATTGTGGAAATATGACCTCTTTGCAACACTACTAAATTAACCAACAAGTGAATGGAGGAGGTGTACGTGCTTTCTCAGTGGCACAGCATTGGTTTCATTTTATTCCATATGGTAGTCATTCAGTATCTGCTCATTGATAGGCAGCTATGAGAGCAACTCAGCCTGCAGGGGAACTTACACCTAGACAGAAAAAGAAGATATGCACATCAATACCAGCATCCAAGAGACTCGCTCATATCTGCAATGCCTTCCACCCACCTCTGAATTCCACCACTCCTAAGATGTCTACTCTGCTAATTCCGAAGCATGGTGGAAATTTGTCATAATTTAATCACGCCCCTAAAATCCCATTTCCACTCATTGTATTAGAATGAATTAGATTGCAAGTAACCAAAGAGCCAACTCAAAATAGCTTAAACAATAAAAGGCCGATATAATTTGAAAGTCCGGTATTAGAGCTTGCAGATTTCAGGGCAGGTTCGATTCAGTAGTTCAACAGTAAAATTGAAGTCCTAGTTTCTTTCCTCCACAAGTCAACTTTATCCTGAGCCTTTTTCCACTTTCTGGTCTCAGGATAGCTCTAGTGACTCCCAGAGCTACATCCTCTTCAAGACAGGGAGAGAGTCAATCCAGCTCTAAAGAGACTGTAATCTTCTTCCCCAGGAGTACTTAGTACTGTATCACAATTTCATCCCTGAACCAATAGCTATGACCAAGGAATGGTATTACTCTGAAAAGCTCAGGCCTAAGTGACAGATCTTATCTCTAGTACCAAGGGTAGAGTCAGTTTCTCCAAAAACAATTGCGGAAATAGAACCAAAACTCTCAAGGTTGAGGAAAAGCTACGCAGAAATACACTTGTGGTTACTAGGGTGGAGAAGGAAGACCTCAGAGAAACCATCTTCCCCTATAAGGAGAAACCACCATCCACACTCCATCCTTTCTCATTGCTCTCCTCACACTGTAAGCATCAAGGGAGCCCAGACTATGTGTTTTGTGTTTTAAAAGATAAAATATAGGTGAGGACATGACACTTACAGACCTGAGTTCAGAAATATTTCTTTCCTGTTTAACAAAATGACCCACTTTTTAAAGGTGGATGATTTTAGTCAATAGTGGGGGCTACAGGCTGGACAGTGTCAGCAGGGGCTGTAGCTACAATAGGACTATGATTGACACATCCAGCACACCAGACAATTCTGCACACCACTGATGTGGGGGTCATGAACACACAGAAAGGAGCTGCCCAGTAGAATGGCTGTCAAAGGACTTGAGAACATAGGACAGTTCTATACTATAGTCAAGGATAGAGAGGACCCTGGTGAAGTAACTCCCAAAATGCACTGCTTGTCTAGGAGCCCACCATTTTCACCTGTGGCCGTCACCTATTCTCTACTTCCCTGCCATCCTCATCTCTTCCTCCTCTTTAGGCTTCACCTCTCAGCAGCAAGGAAGACAAGAGCACCCACATCAATAGAGTGGGCATCATTCTACTGCTCCTCTGCTCTCTCATCAGGTATGGCTCCATTTTAGATATATTAATCTTTGTATTTTTTTCCCAAGCAAAAACCGGAAGACCCACAGGGGTCCCATTTCATCAACAGATGAAGTGACTGAGGATCAAGAAGCTATAAAACCAGTCATAGGAGTATCTTATTGGCAAGAAGGGTAAAGGCAGCCCCTCATGTGGTTTCTGGTCCCTGACTATCATTTTCTCAATGCCCGCAATGCATGCTAGGCTTTGCTTCTAAAATACTTCTCTCTGAAAGGAGTTAAGCCATAATTTATCCCTGTAACTCTATGTCCCAGCACTGGAAAAACTACTCAAATGGCCTGTCCTAGGGCAGCAAGTGGATCACCAACAGTATCTCTCGATATGAAAGCCAACATGTAACAAGGCCATAAAAGATTACTTCCTTTAGGGGATTTTTTTTCTATGTTCTCTTGTCTGTGTCTCTCCAGATCCTTGCTTGCCTTTCAAGCTTGATAAATGGAGGGGCTCATGGTCAGAACGGTTACTTGCTATCAGCAAAATTTAACAGCACTCAGTTAATTTATAGCAAACAACAGCTTCATTAAATGCTGAAGTTTGCCCGAAGCATTCACCTCTGCAGCAGAGGTGTGCTTGGCAGCTAATGGGTTATTTTTGTTTTGGTTGCATTAGGGCAGGCTACCCTGACATCATATATTCTACCAAAGCAGAGAAAGCTAATTCAAGAAGGATCTGCACCATGGAAGTCTAGCATGCCGTGTATTTATTATGTCCCACTCAGACTTATTTATCATTTCTGGTGTATGAGGAAATACTTTTACATTAAGAACTATAATTCTACACATTACAATTGAGCATGGATTTAAAGAGAAAACTGCAGCACAGGTCATGTTTACATGCACAATTAATAATATAACCATAAAATATATCTGGCCAATACCGAGGACAGTGATTCTCAAACTTACAAAGTTATGGCACTCTTTTGTTTGTTTAGTTTCCAATAGCTCCATATTCTGTCCCAGAGTGGCTTATTTTTTTTAACTATATTAAAATTTATTTTGTTTTGAGAGTTTCAATTTTTTAGAATTCCATGACAATCTTCAAGGTCACTGAAAGACAGCTCCAGGATTGTAATAAAATGTAAAGTAGAGAATCAGTGATCCAGGGTTTCAAAAGCTAAACAATACAAATTTAAACTAAGCCAACATTCTTTAGGTTTCCATGGCTAAGATTAGAGTCTGCCTCTTTTTAAAAGCATTCTGTTACAAGACACTCAAATTGAGCAAATTCTGGATTGTTGGACTTCTCAAACTTCGGCATAAGAATCACCTGTAGGGTTTATTAAAACACAGATGGGTAGGCCTCACTCCCAGAGATTCCTCAGTAGGTCTGGGATGCAGCACAAGAATTTGCATCTGTAATAGGCTCTCATTTGATGCTGATGCTGCCAGTCCAAAGATCACAGATTCTAAAGCATTCTTCACAAACCTGAGGTCTACATTATGCGGCAAGACAAAGCCCCAAACCCCTTATCCATGGTGTATAATAAGGACAAAAAAAGTAACTGCAATATTTGGTCTCATTGTCACGAGAGCTATAGGGATACATCTCGAGACAATGACCATATCCACTGAGGGTGTGAAAACAATGGCAAGACTAAAATCAGGTTCCAGAATCGGCCATTTAGGTTAATGCCATAGCCTCAGGGAGCAGTTGAGCATTTGATTCTGGTTTATTTTGACTACCTATTTTCCTGCCTCTAATTCACAAACACCTATTTTTTAAATTAGGGCAGGAAATTCTGTGGATACAAAAATATTACCTGGGAATGTGAATAGTCCCAAGAAAGAAGTACAGAAACCTAGACAATAATAAAAGTAATGTGAATCCATTTGGCTGCAGAGTGAAAAATTCAACCAGCTATGTGTTCACACTCCAAAATGCTGAATACACAGGTTGATTAATTTTTTCTTGATCGAAGTTCCACTAAATTAACTGATTAGCATGGGGAGGTGATGAGGAAAGATGATATTAGTTTGATTAAAATAAGCAGTTGTTGAGTTTTTGATAACAAGTTAGGGGGAAGGAAACAAATGTTTGTCAGCACCTCCAAGTACCAGCTCTGCCTTCATTCCATAAGCGGTTCAGCCCAGCAGTTGGCATATTTATTATTTTCCCCATTTACTATAAGTAAATTAAGGCCCACAAAGCTTAAGTAACATGCGTAAGGTCATTATGCTACGAAATTGCAGATCTGGATTTCACCAAAATCATGCCGTTTTCTTTACACATACACATGCTAATGCAGCTTCTCTTACTAATAATATTTACTGAGTGCTTTTTGAGCATTTGATATATATCGTCTTCTAATACTCACGACAACCCTATAAGATAGGCACTAATATTATTCTTATTTTACAGATGAGAAAACTGATATGCTGAGAAGTTAAGTAACGTGCCCAAAGTCACACAGATAATGAGCAGTAGAGCTGAGATTTGATCCTCGGTAGTTAGAATTTAGGCCCATGTGCTCAACTACTACTATATTGCCACAGTGGACAATAGAAAAGGTGTAACTTGGGAATTATTAAAAACAACCAATTATCAATAATATACCATCAACTAAAGACTTGAGACTTAGAAAGACTCTTAAGTTTATCAGTGATGGAAAAGAGAGGGGATTAATCTTGGAAGACTTTTTAAGAGGTAAGTTTTTGGCTAGGTTGTGAGAGAACTGAAAGACATGGTAGGATGGGGCAAGTCCCAAAGGCACAAGAGGGAGCACCTCTCATTTAGAGGAATAGTGAGAAGGTAAGGAACCATGGTTATAGAAGAAAGACAATTCTGGGAGACATTTTGTTTCATCAGAAGAGTACAAAGTGGACTAGGATACATTATTTCAGCATATGAGGAGGAAATATTTTAAGACTACCAACTCTCCTGAGAAACAAAACATTCTGCATCCATTCCACTGAGGTGTGACCGGCTTCTATACTGCAAAGTTACTTTTCAATACAAACAATAAATAGCTCACTGGGAAAGACACCATTCAACTTGTCTTTCTAGAGATTCTCTCTTTTCCCAAGGGGCCATTTATATGAGTCTGCATATGTTAAGGATATGTTATGCTCTGTGTATGACTTGACAAAAGTAGACTCACACTAAATGTTCAAAGCTGCAAAGCAATTTGTCAGAAAGAGCATCAGCTGTCACCGTCTATCTTTGGGACCTATGCTTTTAACTATTGAAGAATAATGATTTCTAATTCCCCAAAGTTATTTTACTCCATTGTTTGCCATCAGTTCCTGATTTAAACCTCAGAAATGAATCGGTCTCCGATTCATTTGAAAACTCATGAGACAATTATCGTTTCCCTTCACCTGTCATATCTGCATCGCCTCATCAAGAATGTCCAGCTTCAGGAATGTGGAGAATTGATAACCATAATCCCAAGTGGTTGGAACACAAAATCAACAATCAATACAACAGAAGAAAACATGAAAACATTATGCAATACATACACGTGAAATAAAGAAAGGATGGATACGGCAGGTCAAACACCTAGGGGAGATAACTTGTTTAATGATAAACTATTAACACCAGAATCTGGCCCTACTTTCAGCCTCACTCACGGTCCTTCCCCTATGTTAATTAACTCATTTTGTTTTCTCCTGCAGAACCTATGTAAGCTTGCCCTGAAATTAGCCTTTGCCCTTAAAACGCACATACAGACTTTGGCTGGAGCAAAATTTATCTTTGTTCCAGGATTCTTTACTATAGTCTTACCTGCTGTCTTGAAAACTTGCCTCCATCTCTGGATCCTATCCATTCCCCATTCCCTGTCTGCTATCCTAAGTCATTTTCTAAATTTTCTTTACTTTTTTCTAACAACCCTTTATATTTTAAAGTCTTGTTTCAATTATTTTGCATTCTTAGTCATAAGTTTTGATTCTCTTTTCAAAGACCTCTTATGTGGTTATTGGTCTATTCATATTTTCTTCTCTTTAACCTTTTAATGCTATTTTTCTAACCCAATTTTGATCATATTACATAAGTAATTTTGAATATGACTTTTTTCCCTCAGAATTATAACATAAGCATTTTGCTATCATGATGGTTTTAAATACATTCACAAATTCTTTGATACTCTTCCATTCAAAGGGTAGACCCTAACCACCCCTCTCTCTAGATTATTGGCTGTATTTGTTGACTTGCTTCCAAGGAATAGAATATGACAACAAAGGGTACAGGACTTCTGAGACTAGGTCATAAAAGGCACTGTGACTTTATTTTTGCTCATTCTTTCAAATCACTTGCTCTGGACGAAGTCAGCTGCCATGTTATGAGGACACTCAAGCAGCCCAATGGAGAAGTCTCAGGACAACAACCAGCACTAAATGGTCAGGTATGAAGTGAGCTACCTTGGAAGTGCATCCTCCGGCACCTTTCCAGTCTTCACATGACTGCAGCCCAGGCCAGTATCTTGACTTCAACCTCCAGAGAGGCCCTAAATCAGAACACCCAGCTAAACTGCTGCCAGATTTCTGACTCACAGAAACTGGGTCCAATAAAAAAATGTGCACTGTTTTAAGCCATTAAGTTTTGGAGTCATTCATTATGCAGCAGTAGATAATGAACACAGCTATGTTTAAATTTTCACAAACACTATTTTAATAACTGGGCTTTATATGTTTTATACGTGCATGTAAGTATACATATCTATTTTGACAGGAAGTTATCTATTTTGACATATGAAATGTCAACAACATGAAAAAATTAAAGTCTCAGTTTTTTCCTAATACCTTTTGTTTCTTCTTCAAATCAAAATGCTGAAAGGGCACTTTCCTAGCTATTAAGAAATACTGGCTTAGATCTTCAAAAGTCTCTTTCTTCTCATGCTATGCTTAAAATGCAAAGAAAATTGCAGTCTTCGTATCTTCAAGAAGGAAAAATTAAAACAAAATGAAAAATAATTTCTCTTAAAATATTTCTGTCATGTTATGATCAGAGAAATGATCTACTCTTTCTATTCTAAGAGCTGAGGACATATGTGGCTTTTCTGATAATTACACTGTAATTCTAACTCATTCAATTTATCCTAAAGAAGAGAAAGTATGAACCATGCACATAAGCCACTTCTGGAATTGCTGTAGAAACATATCTACCACACAAACTATTAGGATAAGACATTATTCATCTATACAATCATCAAATATCTCTGAACACTTATTTATATGATAGACATGGGGTATAGCTGTGAACATGGCAGACATCTTGCTGCCATCACAAAGCTTACAATCTAGCAGGATATGTAAACAGGTTACTAAAATACAGAGTGTTGAATATTATAATGTGGATACAGTAAGATGCTAAGAGAACATACAATGGATGTACCTTATCCAGGCATGACAATAAGGTAAGGCTTTCTAGATGAAATGACCTTTAAACTGAGGTAAATGCAGTGATGTGTTTATAAATGGCTTTCCAAGGAAAAAACAAAAGCCCTCATTTGTAGTGTTTGCCAATTCTTATAGTGTAAGTGCTCCCACCATGGCCAATTTCAAGCGACTAAAGTGAAGTCACTAATCATAGAGCTGAGAAGAGAGATACAGAATCAGTTCTCACAAACTGGTACAAAGCCAGCTCCAGCAAACTGCTGGAAATGCCTCATTAATTGTTTTATCTTCTCTCCCTTATCGCTCCATCATAGCTTGTCTATAGGCCTGTATCATACCTTATCTAGATTATTGCAATAAACTTTAATTGACCAACCATGGCTGAATCCTGGCTCTTCTCCAAACCTCCTCCCAGCTGTACTGCCATGATGCTTTTTCTGTGCATAAAACTTGGAATGACTTCTCATCTGAGTCTGTTCGGCCTACTATAACAAAATACCATAGATTCGGGGGGCTTATAAACAACAGAAATTTATTTCTCACAGTCCTGGAGGCTGGAAGTCTGAGATCAGAGTGCCAGTATTGTTGGGTTCTGGTGAAGGCCTTGTTCCAGTATGCAGACTGCTGACCTTTCACTGCGTCCTCAAGTCATGGAAAGGGGCAAGGGATCTCTCTGGGGTCTCTTTTATAAAGGAACTCATCTCATTCATAAGGGTTGTGCCTTCATGACCTAATTGCCTCCCATAGGCTCCACTTCTTAATATTACCACCTTGGGCATTAAGTTCTCGACATATGAATTCTAAGGGCGCACGAACATTCAGACCATAGCACTCACCATTATATGTAAAATCAAAACTTCTTGGCACAGAGTAAGACTCTTCATGGTCTGACCCTGCCTGCCTATTCAACTTCAACTCCCACCACGTCTTCCTACACCTGCTATGGACTAGCTGTGCCGAACAATTATTACTGACCTGTTAGTCCTAGAACACACCATCTGTTCTCCCCACTCCCTTAAGGATTATAACATAAACTAATATTCGCTGAGCACTAACTAAATGCCAGAGAAGGTGCTAAGCATTAGAAAAACAAATATAAATAACACACAATGCCTGAACTCAGTAATAGTGGGATGGGCAGACAGACATGTAAATTCCTTATTATAATGGTTTTTGAGATTAACACAGTACCTACAGGGATGCATACAACATAATCAGGAACAGTAAATACTAACCGAACCCTATAATAGAGCCTAGAATGTAGTAGGTGCTAAATAAGTATTTGTTAAGTACATGGATTAGTGACATAATGCCAGATCAGGGTACCATTTGAATAATACAGGATGTACAGGAATTATTATAAACTTTCGGAGAAGGGAGAGCTCACTGCCTGTTGGAGAGAAGACCAAAAACATACTTTTATGAAATGATTTATAAAGAAATGAGTCCTGAAAGACATCTCTAGGGGCCTACTGATCCTCCAGGTCATCAAAGGTTTGCAGATTTATGCAATGAGCTATGGCTTCCAATGAGTGCCAGGGCTGGCTGACCATGAGAATCACCCTTAATGTTTAAAATTACATAGATTCCAGCGACCCAGCCAGCTCTTAGAGGTACTTCTTAGGCATCTTTATTTTTAAAAGTCTTCCCAAAGTTCTGATTTGCATCCCTGATTTAAAACCACTGCATAGACCTTACACCTCCAAGCAAGAAGCAGCACTGTAATTATTTATTGAGAGGAAAAGGAAGGGAGACAGAGAGACCTGGCAAAGTCAATCTTTTGGTGACTTCCTTTCTCTAATGGCAGCTACTCACAGATCTCCCCTGAAGCAGAGGCCAACCTGCTAAAGGCCTCTGCCCACCAATATTTCAGGTAAGGCTTGTTTTCATTTTAGCTGCCTTAAATTGATGTTGATGTGGGTTATTATTCTGGTCCTTTGAATATGCAAAACAAGGTACTATCCAGAGGTCCTCAAGAGTAAGGTTTCAAGTATCTGTTCTTGTTATATACTGCTACTGTTTAACAGGGTACAAAAAAGAAGTGGAAAAATGGAAGGGAGGGAATAGAGAAGGAAGAACTTAATTACAAACCACCCCCCCCCTGCTAAAAAAGGCCACCATCGAGGTGTGTGTACAACACTCCAATCTGATATGAACAAAATTATGAGTGTCTTTCAAAAGGGCTAAAATCAGACAGGTTTTTATCCGTCCCATTTTTCTTCTGTGGGAAGACTCTTCAGTTCAAGGATTACTTCTCTACTTTAGTTATTTACAGTAATTAAAATAAAGCCCAAGGGTGACTACAAAATTCTGATGCTTCATGGAAAAGTTAATTTTAATTTTCAATTTTATTCAAAATGCAACCCTTTGGTGTTTTTCATAGTTCAAAGGAATATACATTCACTGTAAAAAAAAAATTAAATAACACAAAAATAAAAAAAGTTAAAGCACAGTCCCATCTACCTCCAAAGGAAACCTCTGCTATCTATCTGGTGTTAGTCTTGCTAACTTTCATAGGCATGTAAACTAAATGTGCTTATTCCATACATACTATTCTGTAGCCTTTTTAAAAAGTACTTAGTAGAGTGTGGTGTTATTCCCATGTCAATGCCTATAAATATAGCCTTTTATTTTTTAACCTTTTATTTTTAATAAAAAATATATATTTAAGTTGATGATTTGATGTACATATACATGGTGAAGTGATTACTAGTCAAGCTAATTACATTTCTCCTTCCACAGTGACTCTGTATGTGTGGTGAGAGCACCTGCAATCTCCTTTCTTAGTAAATTTCCAGGATTCCATATTAACTATAGGCACATTAGATCTCTAGACTGATTCATCCAGTGTAACTGCAACTTTGTGCCCTGTAACCCACATCTCTCCCTCCCCCACCTCCCCACCCCTGGTAACCACCCTTCTACTCTCTGCTTCTATGTACTAGACTTTTTTAGATTCCTCATATCAGTGAGATCATGCAGTTTTTTCTTTCTGTATCTGGCTCATTTCACTTAGCATAATGTCCTGTGGGTTCATCCATGTTGTCGCAAATGGCAGGATCTCCTTTTTTAAGGCTGCATAATATTCCATTGTATTTATATACCATGATTTCTTTATCTGGTCAGCCATCAGTGGCTACTTAGCCTGTCCTGTACAATAAACATCTATTCTGTTGTATAAATGGGCATTCAAGTTCATGCTAGTTTTGATATTATATACAACACTGAAATAAAACACCCTTCAGATACTTACATTATTATTTCCTTAGACTAATTATATAGAAGTAAATTCTTCAGTCAAAAATGGTACATTTTAATGCTCGCATTTTAATGCAAGCTTGCCTTCCAGAAAGGTTAGTCAGTTTAGACTGCCTCCACAGGACAGATTGCCTATTTCCTCACATCTTCGTCCACTCTAGCTATTGGCAATTTTTTTCACCTTTGACAGTATGGTGGCTGAGAAAAATACCCCATATTGTCATTTTAATTTGTACTTCTCTAATTATTGTCATATTAAGCATCTTCTCTTGTTTATTGGCTTCTGTGTAATTCCTTATTTTGAAAATCACCTATTTAAACCTTTTCCTATTTTTCTATTTAAGTGTTTATCTGTTTTATTAATTTGTGAAATATCTTTACATAATAAGGATACATTCCTACCCTGTGGCATCTTTGTTTGTTATTTGTTTTTTAAATTTGTTTTAGAGTTGTCATGCCAATAATTCTATGTAGTCGACCCAATTCAGTTTTCTTTAATGTGGTAAAACCTTGCGGTAAAACTAAGAAAATCCTTCACCCCCTCCAAAAATTCAGTGATTTTTCCATTGTTCCTCTAATAATTACATGGTGTCATTTTCCACATTTAAATGTTTAATCCTTCTGGAACTTACTTTTCTAATGGTATGAAGAAGAAACCAACTTTCTTTCTAAATGGATAGTCAAATGTCCCACACAATTTTATGAGCTATCCTTCTTTTATTTTCAGATAGCTACATTCATTGTGTTTAGCTACATTCATCTTGTAGGTAAGTATTCAATATCAGAGGATTTAGTCTCGGTTATTGCTTTTTTTTTTTTTTTTTTTTGGAGTTTTAAGCTTACACCCTTTGGGTTATGGGAGGCCAGGAGTAAATTTAGTAGATCTATCACTCAAATGCTGAATTCCACAGAGGTAAATGGTCTTATTATATAATGCATTTGTACCACATAATGCTCAGTAGAAAAAAACACTTACATAGTCTACTCGATTGCTTTTCGAACTGCTCTGAAAGTATACCAGACACATAATACCGAGTAATGTAAAAGAAATTACACGGATACTGGATGCAACTGTGACACTGAACTAGCTTAACATCAGACATTCTACCTTTAAAACAATTAATATTTTCCTATACTTACTTTTCTCGTTTCTCCAATAAAAAACATTTTAAAGCAAGATTTGATCAAAGCAAATGGCAGGATTCCACTTTTTTCCATTTGCAACATGGATAGACCTTGAGGGTATTATGCTAAGTGGAATAAGTCAGACAGAAAAAGGCAAATACTGTATGATTTCACTCATGTGAAATATGAAAAAAAAACAAATAAACAAAAAAGATAAACTCATAATAGAGGCAGACAGCAGATCAGCAAGAAAGAGGGGTCAAAGGAGGCCAAAATGGGTAAAAGAGGGTCAGTTGTATAGTGAGGAAAGAAAACTAGATTTTTTTTGGTGAGCGTGATGTAGTATATACAGATGTTTAATAACAATGTTGCACACCTGAAACTTATACAATACTACATATCAATGTTACCTCAATAAAATTTTTTAAAATATTTGATCAAAGCAAGTGTGAAAGGTCAAATGATATTATGAGAATTTATAAGTGCCTATAATATATTTGGTGGTCAACTAGGGTATTCAGAAAATAATTCCCAGAAATATATAAAGATAAAAATAATCACAGTACTAATTTTGAACACCATAAAAAATATATATATAGACATACATTTGTTTTTCCCATTGCCTGGATATCAATTTTTGCCATCAATTTATGAAGTCAGGCCTACAGAGAAAATCATTTTTCAATGACAAACCATAAACGAGCTTCAAAAGGCTGGTTCCACTAGCTCCTGGATCATATTTAATTTTTTTACATCTACTAAGACAAGTAGAATTACTTTGGTCTCTACAAGCAATGGGTCAGAGATCTTTGGGGTTCTGTAGAATAAGTATGAGGCTTCACAAATCTAAACAATTACATATGTCTCAAAAATATAGATACTATTTTTCAGCTATATGAAATGGTGTTTGGGAAATAAAATATATAGTCTAATTATATTGAAATTATAATAGTTTTGGGATTAAGCACTTTTTATTACCAGATTAAGATGGTTTTTTAATGTTGAAATTGTACTTAAAAATGAGTTTTACCCTTTAAAAGTCTGGGACATACTATTTCAGTTCACCATTTTGGTTATCTATTACTCTATAATAAATTACCCCCAAATTTAGCAATCTAAAACAGAAACCTTTTTTTTTAATGACTCAGAATTTTGTGGGTCGGAAATTTAAGCAGGGCTCAGCTGGGTGAATCTTTTGCTCCATGCGGTGTCAATCTAGGTCACATGGTAATAATTCAATTGGCAAATGGGCTGGTCTGGAGAGTCCAAGATATCTTCACTCCTTCACTTAATCCCAAAGCTTCACTCACATATCTGGTACCGTGGCAGGGATGCCCTGAGTGCTGGGTTCAGCTGGAACTGTCAACCAGAGTGCCCACATGCAGCCTTTCGAGCCTGGTGGTCTCAAGGTAGTTGACCTTCACACATGGTGGCTCACGCTCCCAGAAAGAGTGTTCCAAGGGGCAAAAAGAGGAAGCTTCCAGGCTCTTAAAGCCTGGGACCGAAACTGGCACGGCATCATTGCCGCCATATTCTATTGGTCAATCAGTCATAGAAACTACCCAGATTCAAGGAGCACAAACCTCAATTCTTGAATGGAAAAAGTTCAAAGAATTTACAGACATCTTTAATCTGCCCCATACACTGACTTCTGAATAGGAGCTGTCATATCTCTAATTCCAAAAAGATGTTAAACTATTAATAAATAATCTTACTTTACTCATCCTATTCCTACCCTATCCACCTCCGCCCCAAGTTTAAATGAGCCATACTGAAGCAATGGAAGTCTCAACCAGAAAAGCCACAGATCTACCTAGTACTGACGGTCATCTGCAGAGGAGCATGCTGCCTGATTTAAAACTATATTATAAAGCTATAGTAATAAAAAAAAAGTATAGTACTGACATAAAAACAGGCACATAGACCAGAGATCAGAGAGCCCAGAAGAAAACCCACACATATATGGTCAACTAATTTGGACAGGTACACCAAGATCACACATGATGAGAAAAAATAGTCTCTTCAATAAATGGTGTTAGGCAAACTGGATATTTACATGTAAGAGAATGAAACTGGACCTCTATCTTACGTCACTCACAAAAATTAATCTGAAATGGATTAAAGACAACATAAAATCATAAAACTCTGAGAAGAAAAAATAAAGGAAAAGCTCCTTGACATTAGTCGTGTCAATAATTTCTTGAGTAAGACACCAAAACCATAAATGACAAAAGCTAAAATAAGCAAGTTAGGCTACATCAAACTAAAGAACTTCTGCACAGCAAAGAAAACAATCTATAAATTGAAAAGACAACCTAACGAATAGGAGAAAATATTTGTGAACCATATGTCTGATAAGAGGTTAATATCCAAAATATATAAAGAACTCATACAACTCAATAGCAAAAAAAGCAAATAATCCAATTTTTAAACGGGCAAAGGATCCGAATAGACATTTTTCCAAAGAAGACATACAAATGGCCAACAGGTACATGAAAAGATGCTCAACATCACTAATCATCAGGGAAATGCAAATCAAAACCACAATAAGATGTCATCTCATACCTTTTAGAATGGCTATCATCAGAAGACAAAACATATCAAATGTTGGTGAGGATGTGGAGAAAAGGGAACCAATATACACTGTTGGTGGGAATGTAAAATATGTATCGTCATTATGGAAAACGGCATGAAGGTTCCTCAAAAAATTAAAAACAGAACTAACATGACCCAGCAATCCCACTCCTGGGTATGTATCTGAAGGAAATGAAATCAGTACTTCAGAGTGGTATCTGCACCCCATGTTCATTGCAGCAGTATTCCAAAAGCCCAGATACAAAACAACCTAAATGTCCTTCGCCAGATGAATGGATAAAAAAAAATGTGGTATGTAATGACACAACGGAATATTATTCAGCCATACAAAAGAAGGAAATTCTGCCATTTGCAATAACATGGATGCACCTAGAGGGCATTGTGCTAAGTGAAATAGGCCAGACAGAGAAAGGCAAATATTGTATGGTATCACTTATATCTGGAATCATCTTTTTAATTTGATTCCTAGAGATAGAATAGAATGGTGGTTTCCAGGAGCTGAGAGGAGGAAGAAATGGGGAGATGTAGGTCAAAGGGTACAAACTTTCAGCTATAAGAAGAGATCTAATGCACAACATGGTGACTATAGTTAATAATACAGTGTTGTATATCCAGAAGTTGCTGAGAGTAGATCTTAAGCATTCTCACCACAAAAAAAGGAGAAAAAAAGAGTTAACTATGTGAGGAGATGGATATACTAATTATCTTGATCTTGGTAATCATTTCAAAATGTATATCAAGTCATCACACTGTACACTTTAAATATATGCAATATCTGTCAATTTCCCCAAAAAGTTAGAAAAAAATATGATAGCAATATATAGCTATTTATATGAAAATAAGTAAAAAAAAATATGAGCTAGTAAAGTTGGGATAATCCCATTAAAAAATAAATAAGCAGGTAGATAGATAAGTAGAAAGAAAGCATATACAGACGAGAAAGAGAGAAAAAACGGTTTGTTCTTGATAGTGGATAATGTATCTCTACCATCTCTTTATTCACAACCTCTTTTCACTCACATAAGCAATACTCAAGTTTCCTTCTCTTAAAAAAAAATCCTCATTCAAATTCATGATCATCCTAAAGATGTGCTCATTTTCTTTCTCCTTTTCCAAAAAAATACAAAAGTACGAAAATAAAAACAAGCTAAAAAGAGTAATATACATTCACTTTCAGCACCTCCTCACCTCTCATTTACTTTTCCGTGATACAGTTTCCAAGCCTACTACTCCACAGAAACAGCTCTTGTCTCAATGAACCACCCTGAGCCTCTGACGTTGGTGATTTTGCTTATCTGACTCTGGTCTTCCCTGGTTTTCCTTCCTTCCTCTTCAGTCACACAATTTTATTGGCCTTTCGAAGTGTGCTCTTTACATGCCCCTATCCTGAATGTTGGTTTTTCCCAGGGCTGTATCCTTGACCATTGAGAAGACAGTTGTCATTCATTACGGTTGAACTTTTTCTCCTGTTATTTAAACATAACCTGTTTCTCAGTATGCATTTTGAAAATGCTAGTGGCTTGCTTCCCCAGGTTCCCTGGACAGCAAACCATGGTCACATACACTAGGCTCTGCCAATCATGATTTAAATTGGAAGCTGTGCTGGACGTTCCCACTTACCCCTTTGGATACATTTTCCACCCTTTTCCACTTGGCTCTATGTGCCCAAGAAGCTGACCTCTAGACACCACATCCCCTGGGATTCCTTTGCCAGCTGCCTTCCCATTGTGTTTGGCCAATGATAGACACTGGCAGATCAGAGGGCCAAAGGAAAGTGAAGCTGAGGTATCTCCTTGCTTCTTCCTTGCTAGGATTCAATTTGGCAATGGCTGTATTCCTCTAGGTAAAGCTACAGCCTCTCTCTTATGATACTAGATCTTGCTGGGTTCTTGTAATTGCTCCCTTCCTTGCCCTTTCAGACACAGAGGTGGTAAAATCCTCCCCCTACTGCTAGCTCCTCTGTGCTTCATCATCCCTTCTTGTTCCTTTAAAAATAGTTGCTTCTTTAAATTCTCTTTACTGACCCTTTTAAGCATGCCATGCATTTCCTGTCATAATCCCACAGAATAAAGAAGGAACCTTGCTAAATCTACTCTGGTAAAAAGTGGCTCCAGGTTGGTGAAGTCCGGTACTAGCAGCAATGGGATCTGCAACACACCAGTCATTGCACACGATTTGGAGCATACCTTGGCTGTGCAACTTCTATGCTTGGGCCTCCTGCCTTCCTGGAGATTCTAGTTAAATCAATGAGGGCTCGATCTCAATTTCTATTATTTGAAACTAAATCCTTGCCAGACATAGCTCTCTTGTTTTCTCTTCTCAGATCATAGTTCGTTCTCTCCTCTTTTCTCCTCCCTTCTCCCTCTCTCTCCCTCCCTCCCTCCTTCCCTCTCTCTCTCTCTCTCTCTCTTCCTTTCTCTCAATTTCTTTCCCTCCCTCCCTTGAATTTAATTGAAATCTATGTACCAAATCCTTTTCTCTACTGTAAGTTTTCTGATCTCCAAATCACCATTTAAGTGTTATACAAACTCTTTATATGTAATATTTTAAAACCTGTCTTTTCATCTCCCACCTTAATCTCGATTCCTCTTTAGCCCCTTAATCTGGTACTCTGCTTCATCTGAGTAGATGATTCTACTATCTAGTTATTTACACAAATGACAAACCTGCTAGTTTTCCTAGACTTCTATTTCCTTTCTTCCCTTCAGTTCTACCACCACATGCAAACAGTCAGATCCTACTTTTTCTGCTTCCCTCTATCACACTGACTTTTAACTGCCAGTTTCTAAGGTTACAGTCCTCATCATTTCTCATCACCAAAAATGCCTTCTGCCCATTTATACGCATTGTTTTGAGTCATTCACCTGAAATTAACATTCTAAAACAAATCTAAAATCCAGTGCCTCCATTAATGTTTTAAACAAGGGCCTCTTACAACCTGGTTCTCTCAGAGGTGATACTTACCTGTCCAGTATCATTTTCTAGAATCATTATCCTAGGTTCCAGCCAGCTCACAAAAGGATTATCTTCCTCACCTCCATGCTACATACCACACAGAGATACTTGGTGTTTCCTCAGTATCAAATATCTATTACTGAGTTAAACGACACCCATTTTCCTTCAAGACTTATAGGTCATCATCTTTGGACCATCCCCACCTTATAGATGGTCCATGTCTACGTACCCCAGGAATGTCTCTATCATAGCCTTTATCACACCACACTTTAATTTTTGGTTTACTTGTCTGTCATCTCCTCTAGATTATGAACTTATTAAGAGAAGCCACAGTGTCTAAAACCCAGTAGATACTTAATATATTTTTGTTGTATAAATTCTATTTCTTAACCCAAAGTTAACTATAAAAATGTAAGATGTCTGTGTTGGAAAATGGGTGGTGGGGGGAGCGTAAAGCCAAGCTACAACTGCTATCTCTAACAAAAGGTGCAGAGAAAGGAGCAGAAGCAAGGAGGAACTATTAAACACTGACTCAAACATGGTAGTAGTTCTTATGGAGAAATGTGGGGCCCTGATCACTTGTGAGCAGGAAAAGCTTCTTGGTGTCACTTGAAGGAACATCATTTACACAATCACTTGTGTGACGTTGTCCTATGAACAAATTTGATTTAGTACTCCAAGGTTCATTTGTATGAGACTGCTCCTCTGCATCCGAACAGGAGAAGGGTCAAGCATCATCTGTGTCATCTCTGAACAGAAAGGACAATGATGTATTCTCACTGCTGGGTGTTTCACTAACTTAGAGCCCTCGCGAGAAATACAACATGCCTGTGTTTTTGCTGGCGTCAAATGGATGATTTCCAGTAACTAATGATGATGCCAACTGGCTCCCAAAGATTTCATATTTTGTGAAAATAATTCAGAGGCATAAGGTTCAAAAGACACCAGAAGAATATTTCACCAAAACACATTTTCCCAAGACACGGAACAATTTTAAATAGAGTAGGGTTTGTTGTTGTTGTTGTTTGTTTGTTTGTTTGTTTTGCAAACGTCCCAACTGAATTCAAAATTATTTCTTCATTTAATAAAATGAATTATTTATTCATTTGTTGACTATCCAGCTAGTCAAAAAACAATTATTAAGCAATTCCTATGTGCCTTGATGGCATAGTGTAAATTGTACAAATAAATAGATGAATAAGAAGCATTCCCTGCTCTTAATGAAGCCATAGTTCGGAAGGACAAGATATATAAACAATAATAGCATGTCACTATTATAACAAATACAATAGTGACATAGTCAAAGTGTTATGGGAAGCTGTTAATTTCTCAATATTCAAAATACCAGGTGCTCCCCTCTGAGAGTGTACTATACTTCTTCATCCCAATGACTAATGACACAGGATTTTTTATGTCCAATGAAATATGAGCAGAATTGACATGCTTCACTTCTGAGCTAAGAGCCATTGTTTGGTTTCACTATATTTTCTTTTCCATATGCCAACTGACCAGCAACATCCCAGATAAAGGCTGCTCTGTCAGCCTGGGCCCCAGAGTTAAGATGATTCAGAGGAGAGGCACAGCTGACTTGAGATGGACATGTAATGTAAATGAGAAATAAACTTAAGTCACTAAGATTTGGAAGCCATTTGTTATTGCAGTATAACCTGGCCTATCTTGACTGAAACAGCTGTTAAGAAGAAATTAATTTGAGGATGGAGTATAAGTCAAATGTATTGAGGAAATGATATATTGAGTTGGACCCTGAAGGCTGTAGGAGCAGATAAGGGAATGGGTTTTCATGGCATAGGTTCTGGTGTGAGCAAAAACCTGGTAGTGTGGAAGTATTATCCTGCATAGTCAAGTTACCCACCACGTTGGATTGTAAAATGTATGCTAGAGTCACATGTTAAAGACTCAATGGCCATGCCAAGGAGTATAAATTTTACCCTGCTGCTGTTCAGGAGTCATGGAAAGGTTTTAAGTATTCTAAGTATAAAGCATTGATTATCTTTGGATGCTTTTATCTATAATGCTTTAAGCAAGGACTAGCACAGACAGAGATAGTGGAGTCCTGGGACTAGAGTCGAGACAGGGGGGAAAGCAAAGAAGTAGGCCAACACTGATGGTGCTTGAATGATTTAGCTTATAGCCAAAATCAGGCTGAAATCAACTGAAATCACAATGGAAACCTCTGAAGAGGTTTTTGTTGTTGTTGTTTTTGGGGGTTTTTTTGGTCCTTTAAGGTTAGAACTCCTTAAAATGAAAAGAGGCTAAATGATATACTCATAGAGTAATGGAGGTGGAAATGGAGCCCACAAAGACTTATAGGACACTTGACTCAGCTCGAAAGAGAACAACAGTGGAGGGAAACAATATTAAGTGGCCAGTGCAGTAACATTTCCAGAGAAAAGAGTTTCAGGGCACAGGGTGAGCTTTCAAAACACTTCCAGACTTGGCTATGAATTCAGAGCAGGGGAAGAAAATAAAAACAGGGCAAGGAGGGAAGAGAGCAAAGTGGCTGACAGGCACAGTAAAAAGAAGCTTCTGCTGCATGCCAGGCCTTCACCTTGGTAACAGTTCTTTCTTTTCTTGTTCTGTTTTATTTCTTAATAAAAGCTCAGTCTGAAAGAGTTCTTAAAACTGTCTGCTTCTCACCGAGTTTTTCCCACTGAACTTCAGAAACAACTTATTGGTTTCTCTTGGCATATTGGATAGTGATTATACACAAAAAGCTGAGATTTTTTTTTAAATGTCTATCCATTCTATTGAGGACCCAATGTCTTGGTGAGACAAAGATACTACAAGCCATCTTAGAAGACATATTACATTGGTTTCCTACGCAATAGCAAGACAGGAATTCAATATGACTGCCCAGGGTCAATCCAGACTATAATGACATTCAACCACAGGCTAGTTAACATTTTTCCTAGAGAAGTGTTTCCTCTTTTGAGCAATGCTCACCATGCATCAACTCTGTAATCGGTCTCTTCACATTCTTTTAAATGTCACTGGCTGTATCTTGGCCTACCCAAAACAATTATGTATCCTCCCATGAGTTCCCAACTCTTCCAACTGACATTGAAGAGATGGTTTTACAAAGATCTCAATACAGTTTTAGAAGCTTAACGCTGGAATAAGGAGCTATTCAGCATAGGGTCTTCAGAGTCAGGGCATTCTCTAAAAAATACAGGATCCTACAAGACTGAGAACTCTACCCCATTCTCTTCACAGTATATAATTTCTACTCATTTTTCAAGACCCAGGGCAACTCCAACCCACCGCTGAGGCTTTTCTGGTATAAACAAACTTACAGTAATTGTTCCCTCTCAATAGTACTTATTTAAAACTTTTTTTCCTGGTACTTACATCATCTCTATGATTCAATGTAGAATCATAACTCTATAATGAAAACTAACTTGGACATGAAAGTCTTGTCTTATAAATGTATTAACAACTATTTTTTACTTCTTTTGCTCTCTTTCTCTCTCTGTAGAAAAAGAGATATATAGTTAAAGATAGATATGATATGTCTTTCTATATAGAGAGAGAGATACTACATCTCTATTTCTATCTATATCTAAAGAGAGAGAGACACAAGAGAGAAACAAACATGAAGGCTACAGAATATGTTTAAAGCATTCAAGAAACTTAAGTAAAATAATAACCTGATAGATCGACTTTCGAGTTCAATTTGAAACTTGATTACTTTGTTAACCCTCTTAGTAACTTTAAACGATCAGTCCTTAGTTTGAAAATAAAGTAGTTCTTTGTCTGATTACATTGAATTAGTTTAAATCACATTTTAATTTATTTAGAAATTTCACATAATATTAATGGAGGGTATGAGATTTTTATGCTTGTTAAGAAAGGAAATAAGCTGGAAAAAATGATTGAGGAATACTATTCTATGTCATTTATCTAAAGTTTTGTTTCTGGTAATAAGACAAGAAGAAAACATCCCTGGTAAACCTTCAGCTTGATTCAAACATGGGCCTGGAGGTACCTGCCAATGGACTCAAAAGGCATTTATCCCAATGAGAACATGCCACCTGCCACCTGCCACTTTTAAAACAGTAGCATTTCTGCTAGAACCAATTGGGTACTCTAATCAACCCAAGGGATTTTCCTTTTTTTTTTTTCTATTCAGCATGTAATCAGGCAGACTGGATCTGATGTCTCGTCCATTTTAGAAGATTCTTATAACAGCAATAGCATTGGTTTTGTAGACAGTATAATTACTTAACCTCAGTATTATACAGCTGCTTTGAGCAAATTTCCCTCTTTTGCTTAAAAGAATAAACACAGAACAATTGTCTGACTTGGCACCTATTTTGCCTTCGGTCTCTGCTATCCTATTAGAGGGCAGTTGTCTCCCTTCATATGCGCTTCTATATGCCTCCTTTGAGTAAATACAGTTGCAACTCTTCTTGGAGAAAGCTCACCTGAGATGTAACTACCATCTTTTCATACAGAGCCTTTATACCGTGGTATTCTAATGTAAGGAAAAGAGGAATTTACATAGCCCAAAGATATGTTCAAATTTCTACTCGGCTTTGAATTTGGCCAAACGTAAGCCACAGAGGGCAACTGCTTATTTTTTAAGGATGAATGAATCCAGTCATATCTAATGTTTTGAACTATTTTTCACGAGTTGTTTCCATTGCAGACATTTGTGCTGATGTTCTTCCCTTTCATCGTAAATGTTTCTTATATTATTAATGTAAGAGAAATTTAAGCCATGTTAGGGAGGTGACACACACATTTCCTAAAAGTCTGAGTAGTTATGAAGGCCTCAGGGATGGTGTCAGGTTCCAACTGAGCTCCATAGGATGTGAGAAACAGGAAATCATACAAAGAGCCTTGAGAACTGGAGTTTGTTGTAAGGATACACAAGCACTGGAACTGAAAAGATTTTGGGAGCCAAGAGAAATCTGGGGATTGGCTGTTATCTCCTCTGTCACAGACCACATAATCTCTTGTTTATGGCTTCTCTGTAGCTTTCTAAATATCTGCTTCAAAGAGGCCCCTGGCTACTGATTCTAAATCATGAGACCTCTCTATATCCATACTTTCAGCTTCAGTTTCTGATACTATGTGCCCCAATTTCTCAGTTCAGATTCCGAAGAGAGGTAATCTGATGCACTAACAAAAGATTTTCAAGGCATACTATAGATCAGGTACACATTTCATGGTCCCAAAAACTGTGGTCAAAGAGGTAGAGTCATCTGACCTGTGAAAGAATATCCCTCAGTAGGGGTAATGAGTAGACAGTTTCTCTTTAACGGAGCTTCATGATACAGTTTAGAGAAAAATGGCAGAACGGGCAGCTCCAAGCTCTCATTCCTCCACAGAAACGTCAAGAAATAAGCAGGAACTATGAAAACCAACTGTCTTATAACTTTAGAAAACAAAGGTTTACAGCAATCAAGCAGATACTGAATCAAGAAAAAGGTAACTTCAAAACAGCAGGAAAGCTTTCTAGCATTTTTATTTGTATTTGCCCCAATCCCTCTCTGGCATGGCAGGAGTCTTAGCCCATGTTTAGTGTGGGACTATGGTCCCTAGTCCCAGAATAAATAAAGTATATCTTATTTGCAAATTATTGTGTATGTTCTAACCTATCTGGGGGTTATCTGAAGGACTGATATAAGGTATTTATCTCCCTTTCACCTAACTCAGAATCAGGACAGAAAACAGGGGTCATTGCTCAAAAACACTGGCAAGTTGACTCTTCCAGTCAAGATGGTGAAGTAGGTAAACACTGTGCTCGCCTCCTCTCATGACCACATCAAAATCACAACTACAGAATCATCATTGAGAATTGCCTGAAGTCTAGCTGAACAGAAGTCTTATAACTAAGGATATAGAGAAGGCACCTCGAGGTGGGTAGGAGGGTCAGGACACAGAAGGGGCTGGTAGTTAAAAATTGAGAAAGATATCTTTGCTGCAGAGGTTGCCCCTGAGGAGCAAGGTGTCCCAGCCCCACAACAGGCTCCCCAGCCCATGGCTGCAGTGCTAGGAAGAGAAGTCTCCACAACTTCTGGCTGTGAAAACCACCAGCAATTGTGGCTGAGTGAGACAAAGGGCTACTGGTGTCACAGATATTCTTCTTAAAGGGCCCATGCATGGACTTACTTGCTGATGGACTCACTTGCTCTGAGCTCTAGCACTGGGGCAGAAGTACAAAAGGCTCTAGGGATACACAGGGAAGAAATGAATTGTCTGGCTTCAGGGCGAGGGCTGGAGGGGCAGCTTTCTCCCAGACAGAAGGGCTGGCAGAAGCCATTATTCCTTTTGAACCCTGCCCTCTACCCAGCATGCAAACTTAGGCCTGTGCTATATATGAGTCTCTATCAACATGGCTACCATCATTCACTCTGCCCTGGTGATTCCCTGAGACCCAACCCCTCCCAACTTACCAGCCCACCCAAGCCTCTTCCAGTGGCTTTTCCATACAAACAGTCTGTCTTGGTCCTTGCTGAGGACATTCCTAAAATCTCTCAAAGATCTGTAAACCCTAAACAAGAAACATCTGGACTCAGCATGCCCCATACCTCTTGCTGAGCAGCCCTAAAACCAACCTTGGTGGAAGTTGGCTTAAGTTCTAGGATTGGCCTTTCCCAGGCACCTCCAATCCTAGAGCGGGCGATGGCCATCTACAGATTGCTTGCTGGCTCATGCCAGGTGGCCCGGGGCAGGACACAGGCTGCGGCTGAACTTGACCTGCAGCGGTATCTCTCCCAGGAGGCTGTGGGGCTGGAGTACCACCAGGTTGCCCCTATGGATGACACACCCAAAGAGCAGACTGGGCAAGTACTAGAGCCCTGCTAAAATAAACCTTGCTCCCTAGGCTCAGCCCCTGCAAAACAACTCCTCCACTGTAGTCATGGTCAGTCCTCACAACCAATCAACCTGAGGGTCAATCTCTCCCACCGACAAGCAAACAGCAACCAAGGTTCGACTACAACGAAAGGGCACACACAACCCACACAAGGGACATACCTGGAGTGCCCAGCTCAGGTGACCAGGGCTCCACAGGACACCTACTACATAAGGCTACTCAAAACCGGGAGACACAACAGCTCTACCTAATACACAGAAACAAAAACAGAGAGGTAGCCAAAATGAGGAGACAAATATGCCCAAAATGAAAGAACAGAACAAAGCTCCAGAAAAA
>NW_011889120.1:1652775-1653644 GCF_000151845.1 Pteropus vampyrus
CAAAAGGCTCTAGGGATACACAGGGAAGAAATGAATTGTCTGGCTTCAGGGCGAGGGCTGGAGGGGCAGCTTTCTCCCAGACAGAAGGGCTGGTGGAAGCCATTATTCCTTTTGAACCCTGCCCTCTACTCAGCATGCAAACTTAGGCCTGTGCTATATATGAGTCTCTATCAACATGGCTACCATCATTCACTCTGCCATGGTGATTCCCTGAGACCCAACCCCTCCCAACTTACAAGCCCACCCAAGCCTCTTCCAGTGGCTTTTCCATACAAACAGTCTGTCTACGTCCTTGCTGAGGACATTCCTAAAATCTCTCAAAGATCTGTAAACCCTAAACAAAAAACATCTGGACTCAGCATGCCCCATACCTCTTGCTGAGCAGCCCTAAAACCAACCTTGGTGGAAGCTGGCTTAAGTTCAAGGATTGGCCTTTCCCAGGCACCTCCAATCCTAGAGAGGGCGATGGCCGTCTACAGATTGCTTGCTGGCTCATGCCAGGTGGCCCGGGGCAGGACACAGGCTGCGGCTGAACTTGACCTGCAGCGGTATCCCTCCCAGGAGGCTGTGGGGCTGGAGTACCACCAGGTTGCCCCTATGGATGACACACCCAAAGAGCAGACTGGGCAACTACTAGAGCCCTGCTAAAATAAACCTTGCTCCCTAAGCTCAGCCCCTGCAAAACAACTCCTCCACTATAGTCATGGTCAGTCCTCACAACTAATCAACCTGAGGGTCAATCTCTCCCACCGACAAGCAAACAGCAACCAAGGTTCAACTACAACAAAAGGGCACACACAACCCACACAAGGGACATACCTGGAGTGCCCAGCTCAGGTGACCAGGGCTCCACAGGACACCTACTACAT
>NW_011889120.1:1653694-1654184 GCF_000151845.1 Pteropus vampyrus
AAAAAAAAAAAAAAACGAATGGAGACAAGCAATCTGCTATACGCAGAGTTCAAAACACTGGTTATAAGGATGCTCAATGATCCACTGAGAGGTCAACAAAGACATAGGAAATGTAAAAATGAAAATAGAAAATATAAAAAAGAACCAGTCAGAAATGAATAATACAATAACTAAAAGAATACATTTAAGGGAATCAACAATAGAGTAGATGAAGAGGAAGAATGAATCAATGATTTTGAAGATAAGGTAGCAGAAAATACCCAATCAGAACAGCAACAAGAAAAAAAGAATTAAAAAACAGAGGATTGTTTAAGGAGCCTCTGGGACAGCATTAAGCATAACAACATGTGCATCATAGGTGTACCAGAGAGAGCAAGGAATTAAAAATCTATTTGAAGAAATAATGATGGAAAACGTCCCTAACTTAGTGAAGGAAATAGATATAAAACCCCAGGAAGCTCAGAGAATCCCCCAAACCAGGAACCCAAAG
>NW_011889120.1:1654234-1671148 GCF_000151845.1 Pteropus vampyrus
AGAGTCCCAAACAAGATGAATCCAAAGAGGCCCACACCAAGACACATCATAATTAAAATGCCAAAGGTTAAAGACAAAAAGAGATTCTTAAAAGCAGCAAGAGAAAAGCAGTTACCTACAAGAGAGCTCTCATAAGACTATAAGCTGATTTCGCAACAGAAACTTGGCAGGCAAGAAGCGACTGGCACGAAATATTCAAAGCAATGAAAAGCAAGGACCTACAACCAAGATTGCTCTACCCAGCAAAGCTATTATTTAGAATCAAAGGACAGATAAAGAGCTTCCCAGACAAGAAAAAGCTAAAGGAGTTCATCATCACTAAATCAATATTACAAGAAATGTTAAAGGGACTTTTTTAAGAAGGAAAAAAAAAAAGATCAAAAATATGAATAATAAAGTGGCAATAACTTATCAACAATTACTTTAAATGTAAATGGATTAAATGTTCTAATCAAAAGATAGGGTGGATAAATGGGTAAGAAAACAAGACCCTTACATATGCTGCCGACAAGAGACTCACTTCAGATCAAAAGACACACAGAGACTACAAGTAAAGGGACGGAAAAAGATATTTAATGAAAATGGAAGTGAAAGAAAAAAAAGCTGGGGTAGCAGTATTCATACCAGACAAAATGGACTCTAAAAGAAAGGCTATAAAAATAGACATAGAAAGACCCAATTATCCCACTTCTTAGTATTTATCCAAGGAAACCCAAAACACTACTTTGAAGGGACATGTGTATCCATATGTTCATTGTAGCATTATTTACAATAGCCAAGACAAGGAGTCGACCTGGGTGTCTATCAATGGATAAATGAGTAGAGAAGAGATGGTACATATACACAATGGAATATTAGCCATAAAAAAAGAATGAAATCTTGCCATCAGCAATAACATGGATAGACATAGAGGGTATTGTGCTGAGTAGAATAAGTCAAACAGAGGAAGACAAATGCCATGTGATTTCACTTACATGTGGAATCTAATACAAAATAAACAAGCAAAACAGAAACAAACTCACAGATACAGAGAACATATTGATGGTTGCCAGATGGGAAGAGGGCTGGAGGGTGGGTAAAAAAAGGGAAGGGATTAAGAAGTACAAATTGGTAGTTACAAAAAAGTCATGGGGATGTAAAGTACAGCATAAGGAATATAGTCGATAATATTGTAAAACTATGTATGGTGTCAGATGGGTACTAGATTTATTGAGATCATCACTTCGTAAGTTATATAAATGTCTAATTGCGATGTTGTACATCTGAAACTAATATAATACTGTATATCAACTGTAATTTAAATTTTTTAAATTATTTTTAAAAATAAATAAAGGCATCGTTTGGCAGAATGGATTTTAAAAATATAATCAAAGTATATGCTATATCCAAGAGACCGATTTTGGAGCCAAAGATTCAAATAGATCAAAAGTGAAAGGATGGAAATAGATATTCCATGCAAATAGAAACCAAAAGAGAACTGGCTGGGGTGGCTATTCAAATATCAGACAAAACAGTTTTTGAGTAAAAAACTATCACAAGAGACAAGGGACATTATATATTGATCAAGAAGATATAAAAATTATAAACATGTATATACCAAACCGTAGAGCCATAAAATATATAAAGCAACATTGACATATTTGATAGAAAAAATAGTTAATTCTACAATAATGGGTGCAGAATTCAATACTTAACTTTCAATAATGGATAGAACAACTAGCTAGAAGATCAATAACTAACTAGAAGATCAATAAGGAAAAAGTAGATGACCACAATAAACCAACTAGAATAAACCAACTAGAACATCTGAAGAACACTCTACCCAACATCTACAGAAAACACATTCTTCCCAAGTGGACATGGAACATTCTGCAGCATAGATTATATGTTAGACCATAAAACAAGTCTCAATAAATTTTAAGCAATTAAAACTATACAAAGTATTTTCTCTGACCACAATGGTATGAATATAGAAATCGATAACATAAGGAAAATGAAAAATTCACACATGTAGAATCACAAACAAGCAATAGCTCAAAGAAAAAAATCACAATGAAACATAAAAATACTTGAGATGAATGAAAGAAAAAAAATAATATACCAAAACACATGGGATATAGTGAAGGCAGGGCTCTAAAGGAAATTTATAGCTATAAATGCACACATTAGAAAAGAAAAAAAATCTCAAATCAAAACCTAAATTTACACCTTGAGGAACTAGAAAAAGAAGAGCAAAATAAACTCAAAACTAGAAGAGAGAAGAAAAAAATAAATATTAGAGCAGAGACAAATAAAAAAGAGAATTTTTTAAATGGCAATTCAGTGAAACCAAAAGTTTGTTCTTTTAAGTGATCAGTAGAAATGACAAACCATTAGACTGACAAAGAAAAAGAGAGAAGATACAAATAACAAAAACAAAATATGAAAGTGAGGACATACCACTGACCTTATATAATTGAAAGGATTGTAAGAGAATATTGTGAACAATCGTATGCCAGCAAACTAGACAAGCTAGATGAAATAGACAAATTCCTAGAGGCACAAAATCTATCAAAACTGAGTCACAAATAGAAAATCTGAATAACCCTATAATTAATAAGGAGATTGAATCAGTAATCAAAAATCTCCTGACAAAGACCTGGACCTGATGGCTTTGCTGGAGAATTATACCAAACTTTTGAAGAACTAACACCAATTCTTCTCAAACTACTCAAGAAAATTGAAGACAAAGGAACACTTCCTAACTCATTCTATGAGGCCAGCATTGCCATGATACTAAAACCAGACAAAGACACCACAAGAAAATAAAACCACAGACCAATATCCCTTATTAATATTAATGCAAAAATCCTCAAGAAAATACAAGGAAACTAAATTTAGCAGCATATTAAAAGGATTATACACCATGACTGAGTAAGATTTATTCCTGGAAGGCAAAGATGATTCAACATACAAAAACCAATCAGTATAATACACCACATTAACAGAATGAAGGAAAATTACATGATCATCTCTGTTGATGAAGAAAAAGCTGAGCCCAGTCAAAATTGCTGACCCACGAAAGAAGCATTAAAAAATAAATCTAAAAACATATGATATCAAGCGAAAAAGATATATTGTCAAAGAATAGGTACAATATTCAAGTAAGGCTCAAAGCATGGAAACAACACCATACATTGTTTCCACTAAATATTACCTACATGTAATAAAATAATTTAAAACAGTCTCAGAAATTAAACACACTAAATACAGCAGAAGAGGTGGGCAATAATGTTTTAGCTCTTCAAAAGCTACGTCTGTCAGATTGCTGAAGCTGGGTGATGGGATATTGGGCACATTATACTATTCTCTCCACTTTGGATTATGTTTGAAAATTTTGATGATAAAAAGTTATTATACAAAACAATTGTTTAAAACAACTTCTGAGACAATTGGGGAAATCCGATAATGGGCTGGGTAGGAGACAATATTAAGAAATCTTCACAAATTTTGTTAGGTACTACAATGGCACGATGGTCATGTAAAAAAATTGCCATCTCAGTGATGCATACCAAAATATTTACTACTGAAGCTGCTTAATATCTAGGATTTTCTTTAAAATATTCTAGCAGTATATTTTTTAAAAAGGAGGTGGAGGAGGATAGATGAAAAATAGATTGACAAAATGTCGATTGCTCCTAGACTATAAACCTGTACAGCATGTTACTGTACTGAATACTATAGGCAATTGTAACACAATGGTAAGTATTCATATTTCTAAACAGAAAAGGTACAGTAAAAACACGGCATAAAAGACAGAGCACATACCAGGAATGGAGCTTGCAGGACTGGAGGTTGCTCTGGGTGAGTGAGTGAGTGAGTGGTGAGTGAATGTGGAGGCCTACGACATTACCGTACATTGCTGTAGACTTTATAAACACTGTACACGTAGGCTACACTAAATTTATTAAAATTTTTCTTTCTTCGATAATAAATTAACCTTAACTTACTGTAACCTTTTTACTTTACTGTATTAACTTTTTAATTTTTAATAATTTTTTACTCTTTTTAAATAACATTTAGCTTAAACACATTGTGCAGCTGTACAAAAATATTTTCTTTCTTTATATCCTTATTCTATTAAACTTTTTTCTGTTTCCAAAATTTTTAATTTTTTTTACTTTTTAAACTTTTTTGTTAAAAACTAAGACACAAACACACACGCTAGCCTAGACCTACACAGGGTCAGGATCATCAATATCACTGTCTCCTACCTGCACATCTCGTCCCACTGGAAGGTCTTCAGGGGTGATAACACGCATGAAACTATTATTGCCTATGATTACAATGTCTTCTTCTGGAATACTTCCTGAAAGACCTGCCTGAGGCTCTTCTTGAGGAGGCGTGACTCTTTTCAGAAGTATGTCCATGGTGGTTTGCTTGTTGTTTTTGTTGTTTTCATCATAAATTTGCTTGCAAGCAGATAATGCATGATGAACATTCCTCTCTATTGATGAAAACCTTTCGATGTTGGGGTCCATGTTTTCAAACTTTCTAAGGAAACTATTGAGGTCTGCAAAAGCTTCTGCTAAACCCTTCACTGTGAATTTTCTTGGGGTTCTTTTCTGCAGTTTTCCTTTCTTTTGCCTCTTATTCAGCTATGCGTTCCTGTTCCAGTTCTAACGACTCCTCATTAGTCAATTCCTCAGGAATCACGTATAGGAGCAACTCAAAGTCATCCTCATCCACACCCAAGTTAAAGTTATCTGCCATCTCAACCACAGCCTTGTTGATTTTTGCAACCCTTGCACTATGACTTTATGATGGCTATCATCACTAGACAACAGAATTTTTCAGCTCCATTATAATCTTATGGGCCCTCTGTCATATATGCAGTCCATCGCTGAGAAAAATATCATCATGCCACACATGACTATATTTTATTTTAGTGTATTTTTGCAGTTTTTCATAGTAAAAAGTTTTAATAGACCGAATTATATTACATTGTTTCATTGTTATATTATATATTATATTGTTAAGATTTGAAAAGGCTAGAGGCAGGTACGCCATTATTCTTTATATTTTCCTCTACTCTTTTTTTTACATGTTTGAAGTGTTGTTTAACTTTTAAAAAGAAATTATTAGAAAGAAAATTCTACATCTTCCCCATTTTTCACAAATATCTCTGTAATACCACTCTTTAGAAGCTCATCAGAGGCCTACTAGTCTTGCAAAGTAGACTTTTTTGAAAGACTTTTATCTTAGAAATAAGTTGTATGTTCCAGAAAAACCTCAAGAACTGAGAATTCATTTCCAAACCAAAATGTACAAGAGTCAGGAGGCTCCTAAGTTTGTTTGCTCTTTGTATTTCCAAAGAGCAGTCATGCCCTTTTAATACAATGCCTTCTTTATCCCCCAAAGAATTCCTGCTGCTTGACATCTCGGTGGAACCCCCACGGTGCTCCGAAGTAGGGTAAGTAAAATATGCTCCCCTGGGAGAAAAAGTGCTTGTCCATTAGAAGTAATTTACCTCTTGGAGCCAAAATACACCATTTCATTGCCAGAAGATGACTGCTTTGTAAGTCAAAATGAGGATGGAGGGGAAGCGGGAGATAGAATTTGCCAAGGTAATGAAGCAGGGAGGATGGTATAATAAAAAAGGACCAGACCTAGAACCAGCCCTACCACATACTAGCTGCACAGCCTTGGGAAATCCGTTTTATCATTTCTACATTTCAGAAATTATACTTGGTTTATATTAGTAGTCTTCAACACAGACTGTACAACAGAATTTCTGGAGAGCTTTTTAAAAATTCCAATGCCCAGGTCCCACCCCAGTCAAATATCTTTGGTAAGGACAATCTTTATTTTTGAAGCTCTTATTGTCTTTATTTTTAGTTTTTTAATTAAAGTATACTTGACATACAATATTATATTAGTTTCAGGTGAACAAGTGATTCTACATTTATATACCTTATGCTGTGATCACCACGATAAGTCCAGTATCTATCTGTTGCCATACAAAGTTATTATGATATTATTGACTATATTCCCTGTGCTGTACATTATATCCCAGTGACTTATTTATTTTATGACTGGAAGTTTATACCTCTTATTCCTCTTCACGTTTTTCACCCATCTTCTACCCCCTGCCCTCTAGCAACCATCTGTTTGTTCTCTGTATCTATGAATCTGTTTCTGTTTTATTTTGTTTGTTCATTTATTTTGGTTTTAAGATTCCACATATAAGTGAAATCATATGGCATCTGTCTTTCTCTTTCTGACTTATTTCATTTAGCATAATACCTTTTAGTATTATGGAAAGTAAATATATATATTTAAGTATATAGTATATATAAATACATGTAAATATGTACATAGTTATATTTACACATATAAATAAATATCTATTCATCTATCAATAGACACCTAAGTTGCTTCCATATTTTGGCTATTGTAAATAATTCTGCAAAGGACATAGGGATGCATATATCTTTTGAAATTAGTGATTTGGGTTTCTTTGAATAAATGCCCAGAAGTGAGATTACTGGGTCATATGGTAGTTCTATTTTTAATTTTTTGAGGAAACGCCATACCATTTTCTATAGTGGCTGCATCAATTTACAGTCCCACCAACAGCGCATGAGGGTTTCCATTTCTCCACATTCTCACCAACACTTATTTGTTGACTTTTTGATAATAGTCATTCTAATAGGTGTGAGGTAATGTCTCATTATAATTTTGATTTTCATTTCCCTGATGATTAGTGATGTTGAGCATCTTTTCATGTCTGTTGGCCAATTGTATGTCTTCTTTGGAGAAATGTCTATTTAGGTCTTTGGCTCATTTTTTAATAGGATTGTTTGTTTGATGTTGAGCTGTATGAGTTCTTTATATATTTTGGATATTAACCCCTTATTGGGTATGTCATTTGCAAATATCTTGTTCCATTCAGTAGGTTGTCTTTTTGTTTTATTAATGGTTTCCTTTGCTGTACAAAGTTTTTTAGTTTGACATAGTTCCATTTGTTTATTTTTGCTTTTGTTGCCCTAGGTAAGAACCATTCTTAACAATCCTCAGCTGGTTCTAATGTGCAGCCAGGGTTGCAGCCTACTGGTTTAGATCTCTAAAGTCTCCTCCAGCTTATCACTCTACCTGGATGCACCTTTACGAAACTATGATAGCTATAGCTTTTGCCTTTCTAGCGTGCTTACCCCACACCTTCTTCCAGTAATAACCACCTTCTGCTGGAGAACATGTTCCAAATGGTTCTTTGGGGCTAATACCTTGTTCATCTTATACTGAGAATTTTCTAATTATTGTTACATTAAATACAATACATGTCATTAAAGAGAATCAAGCAATGATTACAGCTATGTCCAATAAACACCTGAAAGTCTTAAGGGCCCACAGGCTGAAGAACCCAAATAAAACATCCTGAAATCACTGTGTATTCTTAGAATTCAGTAAAAGATATAGTCAGTGATCAAATCCCTAAGACTCTACAAAGTTCTATTTATTCAATGACCCACTCCACTAAACCCCTATACTTTATTCTGTTAAAGATAATTTACAGAGTGGGTTTTTGAACCCAGAAAATCTGAATCAAGAGACTATAACTCTTAACTACAAACTCATATCATCCCAGAATAAACAGCAGGGCATGCTATTTATTAATTGTCTCGTGATTAATAGATGGGGAAGATAAACCTTTCACAATTGTCACTGGTGATGCAAAAAAAATTTAGCTATTCTCCTCAATTTAACAGATTACATTTCAAATAATCATTTTAAAAAATCCATGTTGCCATTTGGATATTCCTTTATTTTAATAAGTAGGGAAAGTTCATGTTTAAGTCAATTGTTCCCAGGTCAATTCTGTCTAAAAGGCTTAATCTATTTGCAACCAATTTATCTTCCCAGTCCAGACAACTTATTGATCACTATTTTGACTTAATTTTTCTCTTTCCTTCTGACCACCTGGGTAAATACTTGAGACAAGGAGCTAGGAACTACATCAGATGCTATAATTATCTACAGAACTACAATGCTCCTAAAATGCTTTTAAAAAAAAACAGACCAGAGCTACATTGTTTATTTAAAATTGGAAGTTATCTGAAAGGTACATAAAACTATGCATAACTAGACATTTTTTTATTGACTACTCACACCAAAGGAGACTTGAGGGAACTGTTACTTCAGAATTGGCCTATAATAGATGATTCTCTAGACATCTTCCCATATTTGTTTCCCCTTCAATTTCAATGTCATCTAATTCCTTCCATGTGCATATTAAAACTTGAGAAGAAGAAAACATTACAGAACTACTTGTGAAGGAGATCAGAACATGCCACCCCCAAAGATGCCACTTCGGCATAAGGATTATTTTGAGCTGAAGACAATGAAGAAAGATTAGACACAGGAGGAACTCTCTGCCCTACCTCTTTCTGTCTAAAAGCAGGGCATAAATTTCCTTTTGTAAAGGTGATATAAATCTCCATTTGCAAAGGTGTTCCCCTCTCCTGGACCAGGAAGAGGAGAATGACTCCTCACATATAACAAACCTTACTGAATACCTCTTATCTACCATACATTTCCTAGTTGCCTTGCCACAATTTACCACACCCAGAAGCCCAAATCCCCATCTCCTGTCTAGTTACTTCTCCCCAATTTGTTGCCCTTTGTTAAGATAGGAGATAAGCCACAAATTACAACCACTTCTTTGAGTTACTCATCATTGAGTTCTCCCACATAGATGTATGTTGCATGCATAAGTCAACTATGTGTTTTTGTCCTGTTAATCTGAAATTTTTGTCAGATTAATTTGCAAACCCCATTTACCAATCCTAAGAGGTAGATGAAAAATTATTTTCCTCCCCTACACTGGATAAAGACACTCACACTGAAGTCAGGACAGAAATGTCCTGAGAGTACCAGCAGAAGAGTGGTAGGATAAGGGAAGAAAAAAGAAGCCAATACACTCGGTCCCAAAGTTCAAGAAAGAAGATGGAGCTCTCCTCAATTATTCCCTCAATCCTAGTCCTTGATTAACTCACCCTACCTAAAATTCTTCCATAACATTCTAGCCAAGCTCGATGTGCCTAATAGCTTTCATTTCCTGCATGCTGCTATGAAAAGATGTTCCCTTAGGTAAAAACATCAACAAATCTAATATTTTGTTGCCATAATCAGTAAAAAGAGTATGTACAGTCTTCCCAGGTTGGAAACTATCCTCATAAAACAAACCGTTTTATTTTTTTTTTTAAAAAAAAAACCTCTTTAAAGACTTCAAAATTGGGGACATAAATAAGCAATGATTTCAACCTTAAAACACAATGTATAAATTAAATCAACCTTAAAATTAAATTTAAAAACTAAAAGTACTCTTATTTTTTAAATTTTCCCCAGCTTTTTTTAAACAAAATTGACATATGGCATATATAATTTTAATGTATACAATGTGATGATTGACATGTATATACTGTGACATGTTTACCATGATAAGGTTAGTTATCTTTCACCTCATACAATTACCATTTCGTTATTTGTTATGGTGAGAACATTTAAGATTTACTCTCATAGCAATTTTCAAGTATACAATACAGGATTTTTAACTAAAATCACCATGTTGTACATTAGATTCATGAAGCTTATTCAACTTCTAATTAAAAATTTAAACTCTTTGACCAATATCTCTTCAATTCCTCCACCCTACCCCCTCCACCCTACCCCCTCTACCCTACCCCCTCATAGCCATCAGTCTACTCTTTCTATGAATTTGACATTTTTAGATTCTACATATAAGTGAGATCATACAGAGCTAGTCAGGACATAGCCTGAGTTACGATCCTTAAATCCTTTTTGGAAATTGTAGGATTATAAACTACAAAATAAATTTAGAATTTTGACTTATGTTCTTATTCTGAAGAATAATAGTTACAGTGTAGTATTGTGTCACAGACCATTCTCCCAAGGGCTGGTACCAAGTCTGACTGATCTTTATATTCCTAGCACCCGAAACAATGACTAGCACATGATAACCCCTCAAAAAATGCTTATAGGTGTTTAATTAATAGTGAATGAAGCAACTAACGAATTATTTAATCAAATAGGTATCTAGAAACTGTCCTGAACTATTTATTTCTCCTGTGCATTGTTTAAATTAAAACCACAGAGTTGGGGGTATCAGCGATTTTCTAAAGCAGACATCTGTCCCCAGCTGTGGCCCAGGAGGCAAGGAACATGTAAAATTTCTCCTTTGACAATCAGTCAGCATAATGTCAGGTGAGTCAGGGACCACTAGAGCAAATGATGACATGTTCAAATCACAGCCCAGCTCCAGGAAAGATGCAGTTGCTAAGAGTTCCTGGCTGACCTGAGCAGGCCCAGGAAGCCAAGGACAGCCCTAATCAAAACCTGCCAGACAGTATTCTCATCTGTCTGCCTCATGCTACTTGGAGCACTCCACACATCTCACCAGGACATGCGCTGAGATGCATGCTCCCAGGCCAAGAGCATGGTCCTGCTGAGATGCCCTGTATCTGCTCCTTGGAGCCAGACTCTTCGTGATTGCCAATGAGATCATTAACTGGCCTCTTACATTAATCCATGCTATTGAGATAACAGGAGAAAGTTTTAATGGACACCTAGTATCTTTCTTTCATCTCTCCACTGTCCCCAACATGTAGATTTGAACAGCTCTCTCTGCTCTAGGTATTACAAAGAACAGAAATGTCAGAGACAAGAAGAGCTACAAAAATATTCAGCCTGTTTGGGGCTAGTAATCCTGCTTCTGAGAATTTATAAAAAGGGAATACTTCAATAGGGAAAAAAGCTGTCAGCAGATTTTCATTGAAGTATTATATGTAATAGTAAAAATTTGTAGATAATCTAAATGTTATGTAATATGGAAACTATTTTATAATTTATGATATATCAGCTCAGTACACTACTCTAAGTTACTCACAATAATTATGAAGACAGTCTAAAAACGGAAACGTACAAAAGTTATAATTTAAAAGTAGAATACAAAATTGTATCTCTGCTCTGATTGCCATCTGTTATAGTATTGTGAATATAAAGATTGGAAAAGAATATGAGATCAAATGACATTTGACGCTTTAGCAGTGTAGAATTATGAGTATTTTTTATTCAGAGAATCACCTGATACTGCTAATACTGAATAGTCAACAATGTGTAATCTCTGAATCTCAGTGTTACCATAACATCATTTTCTTTGTTTCAGTAAACACACCAATTAAAAACTAAAAGAAAAAAACTGTAAAGAAATTTTGAGATTGCTATTTTGAAATCTATTTTCACATCACAATCCCTAGAGGTGAAGTACTATGTCATTCAATTTTTAAGTCTCTGTATAATCCAGCACGGTGTTTCATACACATTGAGTGTTCCATAAATATTGTTGAATCAAAAAAAAATGGAAGAGTTTCTCACCCCACTCCACAAAAGAATTTGCAAGAAAGTTGTGAAAAACAATCGCATTAAAAGAATTAATCTAACGGGTCTGTCTGAGTTGGATTTGTCCAGAAGCGGATTCAGGTATAATCATCTTCCTTTGGAGATGATTCCAGGAAGCTCTGGTAAGGGTGACGGAAAATGAGCCAGGGAAGAGAAAGAAGCCAATAAATGGTGCATTACTGACCAGGTTACCACTGTGGACAACTGAGGCTTAATCCTGCAGGGTACCTCTGAGACATACCATAGAACATGTCCTCAGAATTATCCTACCAAAAGTGAGGAAGCTGTGGAATTTATCCATCAACTTCTTACCTACCATTTACTGAAGGCTGATTCTAAGACATTCCCTTGCCCTGTATATGCAATGAGCATAATCCTACTAGAAAAACTCCATTGGCAGGAAAGCAAGTGTTCTTAGTGAGAAACCAATTATTTGTGTTTACAGGAATCAGTAGTGTGTGTTGAGGGGGCTATAGGATAGAAGTGCTGACACAGGGGCTATATGATAAATGCCAAATAGGCAGCTCAGACAGATCAGCCCTGTTAGATGGTAATCATAACCACTAAGTCAGAAGGCTCCTGGGATATGTGAATTTACTAACTCCACACCTAGTCCTTGATGGGTGCTCAGAAAATGTTAATGTCGATCCTCTCCTCAGTCAAGAATATGGAGAGCTTTGAAACTGCTATTCTATGAGTATCCTAACACTCTAAGTGGCAGAATGGAGAAGGCAGGGCATGAGTCAAGTCCTGGGGCAGAGTGTGTCAAGGGGTGCTCAGTGGATGAGAAGAAAATACAGTTAGTTAGAACAAGTCTCTTTGTGGCACCATTATTATCAATTTCAGTGAAATAGAGGAGAGGGAGAAAATAGGGCAAGCAGAAGAAATTGAGATTTCAGAGCAGACTGGGACCTCAAATTAAACTCCATCGGAAATGTTTGGAGAGATTTGTATTAAACTAGCTGTGTGAACTGTGATCCCTTTACATGTGAAGGGAAAATGACCCACCAAGGACAGAGAACAAAGGGGAGAAAGGAGTAGTGATGGTAGGAGGTGACAACCTCCTTAGTTTTTCCTGCTGAAAAGCTTGGGAAGTTCCTCTTGACCCCAGCCCAGCCACCCACTCACATTTGAACCGACAGTCAGAAGGGGCTTGGCCACCAGCACTAGGGGCTTCTTCTCCAAAGCTCTGACAAGGCAGCAACCAATGTAAGGATTAGCTCTGCAGGGAGACCCAAATCACGGTCACTTCACAATGATCAGATCCTGCTGCCTCCACAGCAATCCTGGGGTTCATGTTGGGCAGGGAGAGAGGGGATGCAGGCTGCAGTGAGTCAGATTCTAAGGGAAAATACTTAGTAAGGAAGCTGTGGCGGCCTTCTTAATAGCCAGCTTCCTGAGCTGGAAGTGGCAATCACAGCCTTCTGGTTATGGATACTGTATTTCACCTACCCCTGAGAACAGCTGTTGCATCCCTTTTTTTCTTTTTTTAAAGTGAATAACATTATATAAATTTCAAGTATACAACACCTGAAATTTGATACCTGTATACTTTGTGCTCACAACCCAAAATCTAGTTTCCTTCTGTTACCATATATTTGACCCCACTTACCCAATTCACCCTACCACCATGTTCACTGCTTATATTTTTTATTTTTATTTTCTTCCCCCTCTTTTATTCCCCCTCCAACTTCCACCCTTGACCTATGTATGCTGCTGTTTTCCCCTTAAGAACTGGATCTCTGAAGATGGGGCATCTCCTCCCACATGCTCACGGCATGCACCCGGGGACGTACTCAGGGGGCCTGGCGCACCTGGGATATGGTCTGTGGCTCCACCTGGGGCACAAACCCAGGACCTTCTGCGTGTAAAGCAGACATGCTAACCACTACACTATGGAGCCACTCCCATTGCTTGTATTTTTTAATTGTTTTTTTTTCCCCTTTCTGTTCTGTTTGTGGGTGTGTGTGCGCGCACGCATGCACGCGTGTTCAGAGACCAATGAAAGCATTTCAGGGACTCAGAAGAGTATGTTGTATCCTCCCTAATTCTAACTCTTGGTGATTCCTGATAATCTTCACTTGAGATGTAGTGGAAAGACCCTAGACATAGCATCGGCCTGGGCTCGACCCCTATTTCATTTGTGCTACTGCATTCTAGCAGTACCACTCCAAGCAAGTTAGTCCATTCTTCACCTATAAAACAGTGTTATCATGAGGCTTAGTGATTAACACTAAACTGGTCCCCATCATGTATCAGGCATTGCTCTAGCTGCTCATTCCTGTTGGGTATGAGTACTAATATTACTACCCGTTATACAGATGAAAAAATGAGGCACAGAGAGGGCATGCAACTTGTTCAGTGTCACATAGCTATTAAGTAGCAAATGTGAGGCTTGAACCCAGGCAACTCGGCACCAGGGCCTGCCCTTTTAATCACCATGCTCTACTATCTCCCAGGAGGTGAAAGTGCCTGGCGAATGCACAGGTGAGACTCCATATTTTTCTTTACTTTTGCATTTTGAAAGGTAACATGGTACGATGAAGAGAATGCGGGCTTTGGAGTCAGACTAACATGACTCCCATTTAATTGCTGTGTAATCTTGGGCAAATACATCATCTCTTTGAGCCTTAGTTTCCTAAAAGTCAGAGGGCTGCTAGGATATGTGAATTTACTGGTACCACACCTGGTACTTGATGAGTTCTCAGATAAATGTATGTAGAGCACTGAAATTCTCCTCTATGAGTATCCTAACACTCTAAGCTTTCTCTCTTGTAATAAATCAAAGGAGCAAACAAATAGGACAAATGAAAGCCATCATGCATAGTCTCAGGTTCTCTCTGAAAATTTCTTAGGATTTTTCTTATTTTTCCTAAACATCTTTTCCTATGTTTAGGGAGATGTTTAGGGAGAGAAAAAATGTTTAGGGAGGAAAGATGTTTAGGGAGGTCCCCATCCCTAAATGTAATAAATGACACCAGATAAGACAGACCGGGCAGCAGCATCTTGTTAATATAATTAGCTGGTATTGTGCCAACTTCCCCTTTCTCTGACTAAAGCTACTGCAGTTGATTTAACCTCTGAAAAACTATGAAATGCTGCGTTATGATAGAGCATTTAAAATTTTTTTTATCTCAAATCCCAAATGCTTTAAGACAAATCTACTTCTTTCTTCCATCTTTGGGTAATAAAATTGTTATTCAAACCCTGGAAAAGCATGAATTTCCTCTCCTTGCCCCTTGCCTCTACCAAGACACCTTACCAATTAATATTCACTGAAAAGAGTGGGCCTATTGCAGTACTGCATCCAGAAAAGCTTTTTACCAAACTACTTTCTTGAAAGTGCAGCATCTTGCCATAAAGAAAATAACTCCCAAGATCTGTTTTCACAACCTCTATTAGAATACCAATTATAAGAGCAAATTTGTACTGACACAAACACCCTATAGGTTAAGTTGTTTACACCTTGCTAGAAATTATTATATAACCCAGATCAAATTTGTCAGATTTGAGATAAGAATCTAAAACTTAGGAGAGCAACAACATAGGTGGACCTAGAGGGTATTGTGCTAAGTGGAGTAAGTCAGAGAGAGGAAGACAAATGCCATATGATTTCATATACATCTAGAATCTAAAGAACAAAATAAACAAACAAAACAGAAACAAACTTATAGATACAGAGAACATTTTGATGGCTGCCAGGTAAGAGTGGGGTTGGGCAGTGGGTGAAAAAGGTGAAGGGTTTACAAAGTATAAATTGATAGTTACAAAATAGTTATGGGGACGTGAAGTGCAGCATAGGGAATACAGTCAATGGTATTGTAATGACTATGCATGGTGTCAGATTGGGTACTAGATTTATCGGAGTGATCACTCCGTAAGTTATATAATAAAATGTCTAATCGCTATGTTGTACACGTGAAACTAACATAATACTGTATGCCAACTGTAATTGAAGAATAAAATTATTTTAAAAAGGAAAAAATAATAAATAAAACAGGAGAAATTAATGGGCGACATTTTCAATGTCTCCCTGAAACTCCCAAAGCTATATCTAAGGCAACTATAAAAATCCACAGAATTAATTTCATCCTCAAAATCAAAGCAGTTGCATTAATAATTAATTTAATAAATCTCAAAACCATCTCAACTGAGCCTACAAATCTAGCACAGATTGAGATCAAACCTGGCACACAATTCAATTTTCCAAAGTATGAACCAAATGCTGATGGAGGGTTAAACAGTTGACCCACATATTCCATCAGATTAAATATCATTTGCATCATCATCATCATCATCATCATCATCATCATCATCACATCGCCCTTTGCATGAGAAGTTGACACCTACTGACCCACTTTTAGTATTATTAGCTGGTATTGTGCTCTTCAAGGCTGTGCTCTTGAAATGTTTTGTTAGAGAGATAAGCTTGCTCCAGACATCTTCACTCAATTTCAATTCTGATCAACATTTTCAAGGACACTAGCAGGGTTAAGTGAGCAGTCTATGACCAAGAACTAGAAGAAAGACAACTATGACCCTGACCCCAAGAGCAGCTAAGCAGTTATGGTGAATCATGCAGAAACCAGCAGCACAACTATCTCCTCAAGTATAACCTAAAGATGCTGAAAAAAACTGGATGAAAGATGTACTACTTTATCACTATTATTTCACAGTTGTGATTGGAACCATGTACTCCACCATGGGTTGTTCAGAATCACAGGATACTCACTGGCTGCACCCAGCTCACGCTCTTCCTCTCACTGCTCCATTGTCTGTTCCTCCATGGCCTCCATAGCCACCACCTCTGTCAATTGCAATGGAAGAAATAGCTGCACTTGTCATCGACAATGGCTCTGCATGTGCAAAGCTGGCTGCTGGGGATGACGCCCCGGGCCATGTTCTCATCCATCAGTGGGTGCCCCCAACACCAGCGCATCATGGTGGGCACAAGGTAAAAGATTACAGGGGATGAGACCCAGAGAAAGCACAGCATCCTGACCCTCAAGTACCGTGTTAAGGACGACATCATTACGAATTGGGACAATATGGAGATCCAGCACCACACTTTTTACAACAAGCTGCGTGTGGCCCCCAAGGACCACCCCATGCTGCTGACTGAGGCCCCCCAAACCCCAAGGCCAACCACAAGATGACTCACATCATGTTCAAGACCTTCTATACTCTAGCCACGTATGTGGCCATCCAGGCTGTGCTATCCTTTTACACCTCTTGCTACACCACTGGTACTGTTAAAGATTCTGGGGACAGGGTCACCCACACTGTGCCCATCTATGAGGGGTATATCCTTCCCACATCATCCTGCGTCTGGACCTGGCTAGTGATCACCATCAGCAACAAGCAGTTCTGGCATCCAGAGGCACTCTTCCAGCCCTCCTTCCTGGGTATGGAATCCTGCAGCATCCACAAGACCATATCCAACTCCATCACAAAGCA
>NW_011889120.1:1671198-1686370 GCF_000151845.1 Pteropus vampyrus
AATTGGGACAATATGGAGATCCAGCACCACACTTTTTACAACAAGCTGCGTGTGGCCCCCAAGGACCACCCCATGCTGCTGACTGAGGCCCCCCAAACCCCAAGGCCAACCACAAGATGACTCACATCATGTTCAAGACCTTCTATACTCTAGCCACGTATGTGGCCATCCAGGCTGTGCTATCCTTTTACACCTCTTGCTACACCACTGGTACTGTTAAAGATTCTGGGGACAGGGTCACCCACACTGTGCCCATCTATGAGGGGTATATCCTTCCCACATCATCCTGCGTCTGGACCTGGCTAGTGATCACCATCAGCAACAAGCAGTTCTGGCATCCAGAGGCACTCTTCCAGCCCTCCTTCCTGGGTATGGAATCCTGCAGCATCCACAAGACCATATCCAACTCCATCACAAAGCACGACATTGACATCCAGAAGGACCTATATGCCAACACGGTGCTATCTGCTAGGGCCACCATGTACCCCAGCATTGTGGACAGGACACAGAAGGAGATCATGGCCCTGGCCCCTGGCATGATAAAAATCAAGATCATCGCTCTGCCAGAACACAAGTATTCCGTGTAGATTGGGAGCTCCATCCTGGCCTTGCTGTCCACCTTCTAGCAGATGTGGATCAGCAAGCAGGAGCGATGGGTCAGGCCCCTCCACCACCCAATGCAAATGCTTCTAAATGGACCATGAGCAGATGCACAGTATTTGCTGCATGAGTCCATCAGAAGTATGAATTTTCCCTGGCAAATGTATATATACCTCATGCTAGCCTCATGAAACTGGAATAAGCCTTTAAAAGAAATTTTGTCCCTGAAGCTTGTATCTGACAGCAGCACTGAAATGCAGGCCTGGTAGCTTATTTTGACTTTGTATTCAAGTTAACTGTTCCCTTGCTACATGTTTACTACTCTGTACATATCTTTGATTTAAGCCCCTAGAACACACTGCTTAGTCACTTGATGACTGAAGCAAGAACATGTTTATGCAAGAGAAGACCAGGACCTGGATAAGGATCTGTGAGACCACGCATTTCTAGATTGGTGCAGGGTATTAATGTGCAAGAGCCACCTACTGCAGGATTTCTCTAGAGGCTGACAAGGGTCCTGAATCATTTCTGTCCTGCCAGTCTGAAGGGGTTGGGAAGGTCCAAGCATTAGGACTCATTTTCCTTTCTTACCTGACGTTTTCCTGCTAGAACACCAGGTTCTCATTTGCCTTGAGTTGGAAAACAGTTTGCATTTGCACCTGTAAATTTATTCATCCTTTTAATTTATGTAAGGCTTTTGTCCATAATTCTCCATTCTTTAAGAGAGGACAACAAATTTTGGTTTTCTACTGTTCTGTGAGAACATTAAGCCCCAGCAACATATCATTGTGACACAAATAAAGGGCTGTGGTAAAAAAAAAAAAAAATCACAAGACAATAGATGATCCCTAAATTAATTGAGAGATTTAAATTTATGGACCAAAAGAATAAAAATCACACATTCCCTTAGGAAATGAAGTGCTTGTCCATCTCAAGAAAAGCATATTTTATCCAACCTGATGAGGCCAGATTTTAGTACTGCTAACTATGTCATGGTGAGTGTATTAGTTTCTTAGGGCTGCTGTAACAGATTACTGCAAACCTAGTGGCTTAAAATAACAGAAGTGTGTTCTCACAGTTCAGAAAGCCGGTAGCTTGAAATCAAACTGTCAGCGGGGCCATGTTTCCTGCAAAGGCTCTAAAGAAGAATTCTTCCTTGACTCTTCCTAGCTTCTGGTGGCTCTCAGCAATCCTTGGAGTCCCTTGGGCTGTAGCTGCATCACTCCAACCTCTGACTCCATTGTCACATGGCCTTCTTCCCTATGTGTGTTCAACTCCCCATCTTGTAAAGACACTAGGCACTGGATTTAGGCCCGCCCTAATCAAATATGACCTCGTCTTAATTAGTTACACCTGCAAAGACCCTATTGCCAAATATGGTCACATTCTGAAGTCCTGAGTAAACATGAATTATTGAAGGACACTATTCTAGCTGCTACAGTGGGCATTCTCAATTTGCCAGAGTCACTGCTCTTACCAGATTGATCTCTTATAAGGCTTCTTGGTTCTATTTAAGGGTAGGAGACTGCAAACTGTTTTCCTTCCAGGTCTCCAAACTCCAGTATAATTGGATAATCCACAAACAATGTCTTATTCAAAATAATGTATTAAACGCATATGTAATTTTACTTTCTTTTATTTGCCAAGACATCTTAGCTCTAGATAAGTTAAAACTGACATAGAAACCAGCAAAAGCAGCAATTTAAAACTATGATTCTTTTTGAAAATTTTGACCAAACATTAAGTAATTAAGCAAGTCTCACTAGCCAAAGAGGAAGGTGACTCTAATGTTCAGCCAAACTGAGAACAAATCTAGACCAGTGGTTTTCCAAGTGTGACTCCCAGAACATCAGTATTAGCATCAGCTGAAAGCACCTTAAAAGTACAGAATCACAGTCCCCACCCCAGACCCACTGAATCTGAATCTTCATTCTGAATCTGAATCTTCATTCTGAATCTGAATCTTCATTCTGAATCTGAATCTTCATTCTAACATTATTCTCCAGATGATTCATATGCTATGTTCTAAAACTCTGATGCCAAAAGTAAAAGAGAAGTTGAAGCCTCCCATATAATTCCAGACTTTCTGGCAGGAATGGGTATTTGTTTTGCTGAGGGCTGATAGGGAATGTTAAACACATACACACAGGCACATACTGGTCCTTTGCCTTCCCACAGAGTGTCAGCAGCTTTCCAAATGAACAAGCTGTTTCCATGACATCAAACCCTTAATTTGAAGCAGATATACCAACCATCCAGGAGTGTGATAGCACAATGCACCATTTCATATATATTTTGTGTTCTTGGTCTCAAACATCTCCTCCTTGAAAAAGAAACCCTTATTAAAAAACTAGTATTTAGAGCAATACTTTAATTGACAAATGTGTCACCCTTTTTTTCTCCTGTAAGTAGGGCACTCTGAGAGATTCTGTGTTAAATCTCTTGTCATGGTTAATCAATCTGAGATAATAACATGAATGACTAGTAAAATAATTATACTGCTTTGAATATATATTCTTCCCTTCAAGTGAATGGTTTCCTTTCGCCCACCTCAGTTCCAGGCCATTTTATTCTAGTATATTCTTAAAGTCAATTTCTTCTTTACTGTGAACATTCATTTTTCTCTCACTCCTCTGAACAAATAATGAAAAAAATCCTCCCTTTTGCAGCATGTGTACTTAACATCCTGACATGAGAGAGACAAACTCAGGAATGTGACTACAAGAAATTCATTTGCATAACAGCAGCCTGGAAAGATAGCGAAGCAAGTCCTAGCCTCTCCCTAAAAAACCCTCCCTTAAACGTTTATCTCCACAGTTTTTAGAAATTAATTTCCTCAATCAACAAATTGAAAGGGAAACCATAGTGTGTTTAATGCCAACCAGGTTAAAAATAGTCAAGTCTATCCTGCAGGGAACAGACCAAATTCAAAAGTGAAGAAAGGAACCACATGTAAAGAGGGCGATTAAATAAGCACATACTCAATACAGCTCGCAGGCGCAGAACTACAAGCTCAGATGCAAATCAACTTCACTGTGGAAAGTTCAGCCAGGAGCTGTCAGAAATTCTTCACGGCATTTTCTAGCCCATGACACTTACCAGGCTTTCGCCCACCTGCTCACACACCACGTAAAATGTGAGAAAAAGAGAGCGTTGCTTGAATGCATAATTCCCAAACGCTTAAGGCAACGATGTCTGAATTTAAGGGGTTTCAGCCTCTTCCTTGTTCCTATGCTCCTGGGAGTCAGCCATTCAATCCCAGGGCTGCAGGGTATGAATCATTGCCGTAAATCACCTTCGATTTCTAAATATATAAGGAGAGTTTAGAGGAAAAAAACAAGGTGACATTCTCTCCACAACCTTCAAGAACTGGCTGTGTGACAAGAGCCAGCGCCAGGGGAACCTAGCCATCGGAAGGAAAAGACAGCCCAGAAAATCCCTCTGAGACACACGGAGGGATAACAGGAAACAAGAGAAAGGAGCTGGGAGTGAAGCAGGGACTAACAAAAGAGAGCTGAGCTTAGAGTTCAACCTCTGCCTCGCTATCATTTACATTTTTCAAGCAGGCAAATGGGCTGCATTTTCTACATGGGTGATACAACCAACTCTCCCATCCTACCTTTCCAGAAGGAGCTGGCCTGTCTCTATTTTGCTCACCTCGGCATTGAGCACATTGACAGACACATACATAGTAGGAGTACAATGTATATTTGTTGACAGAATGAATAAATCAATCAAAAAATTGATTAATTAATGAAACAAAAAAGGTTCCCAGCAAAGTTCGTCAAATACTATTTTTGGAAAAGCATCATTATAAAATGATACTTGCGTTCTTCTGGGCAGGTGTGGGAAAGAATTCGTTTCCCTAGACAAAATAAAATCATATATTGAAATACAAGAAAAATTTTAAATCTCATTAAAGGAAATGATTGCTTTCCTAATAAAATACACACAATATAAGTTGAAATGTATGTAAGAAATTCAGTCAAGATTGTTTCCGAGTTTGTGTCAATAATTTACCACATTGATAACCTAGCTAAACAGAAAAGCTAGGCCCAAGTTACTGAGCTTCGATCAAGGTCCCCCGGCCCCCAGCTGCTGTAGAATACAGGTCCCCCCTTTGCCTCTGTATTCTACAATAACATTCAGCTTTTCCTGGTTCCTCAAACTCAAGCACACTGTGCAAAGTGACGGTGATAATGAGTAAATTTCCCTGGATAGATGAACCAAGCCGGTTTATGAACCAACATGCAGCACCAATTAACAAGCACATGAAAAATATACTGACTAGAATATATGAAAGAGTCTGGGAAAGAGGCGCGTTTTTAGCATAACCACACACAGTAGAAATCTGAGAGAGAGTAAATCTTGGCAATGTAAAAGGTCTGATTGTCTTGCAGATGCTCTACTATGTGAGGGATCTTAATAGCTCTTATACCATCCTGACTTTCTGCCTATGCCCCATCTGGCATCTGATAACAGAATAGATGGACCTAAACAACTCACACAGCCCACACAGTGGATGGAGAAGGAGAAGCAGAACCCTGTATGGGAGAGGCGGATGCCAAATGCTCCTTCCAGCACTAAATTTCTATTGGAACCTGGATTGCCCAGGCCACGACAGCCTTTAGGCACAAAAGTGGACCATAATGAAGCATCATGGCTTTCCAACCTTCTTTAACGTCTTCTCAAATTCAGGATGTCCCTGAGGGGCACCCCATGTGGGTTCTGCATTTGTCTTCTCTGCTACTCTCCCTAGGGGAGCTCAGCTATGAGAACCACCAGATAGGCCCTTCTGCCCACTGCAAATCAGATAAAGAGGTCACCTCCTCCCTATAACAGGGACAACTGTCGTAACTGCTGCTTGGGCCACACCAGGTATAGCAGATAACAGCCTGTGCCCTGACACTATGGCCTCTTGCTTTCACCTGTCCTCCCATTGCCAGGACCTACAGCTCTGTACTTGAGGGCTTTCTCTCAGCCTGCACGAGGGGAAGGTGAAGAGTGCAGAGGAGATACCCCAAGAGCAATTCTCAGCCAGTAATGATTGAATTGGAGGATAAAACCTTCAGCTTCCCTGTTCTTTGGGTGGAGTAACTTTGAGAAATGTTTTATATTATCTCTCAAAGGCCGCAGTAAGATTGAGCTTCAGTGAGCCACAGCGGTGACCTGCTCAATGGTGTACCCTTTATTGGCATTTGTTACCGAATACAATTTTTGCATTTTGTAACATATGCTTCCTTTCCAAGCAAGGAAACACTCAATTGCTTTTGTTCCCATACAGACGAGTACTGTGACATTACAGTGTCCTATGAAAAAGGAAGTGTGACAGATATGTCAGAACCTGCCTGTATAGCGTCAGGCTTTACCATTGCTGTGAACTCCTGGCCCACTGCTGACTGCCAATATCCGCAACTCTCCACCTGAAAGCTTTCTTTGGCTACCAGAGCCCACTTTGCTACCTGCGACAAGATGGAAATGGCAAGGAGTCAGTGCTCCCAGGAGCAGCCTTCGACCTGACTGGATGAGATAGCTCCGATGCATGTATCCTATACCAACTCTCAGTGTTTCCAGTGGAATTATGCTCTGGCTACTCATGGTGCCATCTTTCTTGGTAACACGCATACCCTTAACTTCCCTAACTCTCCTGCTAGTGCTTTTTTGGGATCACCCTCTGAATTACAGCCACACCTCCTTTTATTGCACTTTGCTGTACTGCGCCTCACAGATGTTGCTTTCTTCTTCTTCTTTTTTTTTTTAAACAAATTGATGGTAAGACCATCCACCAGCAAAAAGATTACGACTCACTTTATATGCCATACTTGCTTTATTGAGGGGATCTGGAACCAAATCCGCATTATCTCTGAGGTATGCTTATAACTATTTGTAGTGGAATCCTTGCCTCAGAGTCTGCCTCTAAGGGAAGAGAGGCTAAGATAGAGAAGAAACCCAATTCCAAATGTCTGGGACTCTAAATGGCAAATAAGCAGCCAGAGAAAGGCATGAACTCTTAAGTCCCCAAATTCCGTTTCCTAAAAAGTTTAGTGTGAAGGTAAAATGAAGCCCTTGCGGTTCAAAGACTTCAGATTTATTGACCAAAAAGTTAAATCTAAAGAAACATTTCTGAGCCCAGTACTAGGCTACCGAAGATTCTCATCTGGTCTGGTCCTTCAGCATTTTCTATTGTGTCTGTTCCAAAGAATCTGATGGGCTTCCTAAAGGAAAATTGCCCAGTCGATCTTATAAAAGCTTCGAATAGTAGTTAACATATACTTAGAAAATATTAATCATTGCACCAATTTCTTCTTCGCTTTTCAAAGTACACTTTAATAAAATTACCATAATATCTTTTATTCCTATAAAAGTAATAGAGGCTCATTCCAGATAATTTTTAAAATATTGAACAAAAAGAGAAAATAAAAGTTCCATCACCAAAGAAATCTACCATTAAATTTTGACGTATTTTCTTCTACTCCTATATATATGTATATATTCACACATATACCTTTTTTGCAAAGTTAAGATCATTCTATATAATAATATTTTAAATAGATATAGTGACAGCTCTCGATTTGCCATTATCATTAGAGCTGGAGACTCATGAATAATATCAAATCAACAAATAATACACCAAAAAAATCATTTTCGTTTTCTTTGTTAATCTCATCCCTCTCCTCTACTTTAATGAAACAATTTTACATAATCTGATTTTTTAACCTAAGTAGACTGATTAAAGTATAATAATCTTTTCCTGCTCTGCCAATCTTTCTAAAAACTGTTAATGAACAGTGAACTGGTCAATCAGCAGGTGAGAGCAGAGAAAAGGGACAAGGTCCAAGTTGATGGAGACGATAACTAACCTCAGATAATCAAGGCTGATTGTGCATTCACTTTCCCATGAAAGTCTAAAGCTGTGAAGGACAATTACCAAGTGCATTAAGTGGAGAGAGTTCTATGTTGCTTCTTTTGTCATCTCTGATCATCTGTAGAGCTGGTACAGACCTCTTTCTGGGACTCATTTGTAATCAATACAGAGAAGGAAGAAGGGTCCCAATAGGTGTGCCCCTGAATTTGGTGAAAGGTTGGAAAATATCTCCTCTGAAATAACAGTTAATAAGAGCTAGCATATAAAGAGTAGATGCCTCCCCAACAGATAACTAATCTAAAAGATAACTTCTAAAGACAGTGGTTGCTGATTTCAAAAGAGAATGATTTGCTAAATTTCATAAAGAGGTTTCGGTTCTTTCCTAAAATGAAATTTAAAACATAACTTCTCGCAGATAAACCAGTCTCGGAAACTAACTTCTTTGAAACAAGGAAGTTGATAAAGACAGAAAATTGTGATAATTGAAAATGGAGGGAAGAAGAGGGCTGTGATAAAAACTAACACTGAATACTATGTGTACATTTGGGGTAGGTACTTTAAATCGGTTAAACTTCAAACCCCTCTATGAAATGCACTTTATTCTTTCCATTTTATAGATGCAGAAACATAGGACTCAGAGAGATCAGGTAACAAACAGCTAGTACATAGAACAGCTGGCATTCGAATCCATAACTGCCTTATTCCAAAGCGTCGGACAGTAAAATGTCAATGTTTATCAGAAATATTTCTGGCAAGAGAATGCCCTGATTCTGGTAACCTGTCATGGTTATATAGACCGAAATACTTTTACAACCAGCTACAAAATTTAACGGAAGTATTCCCTAAGTCCATTCAATTTCTATTTCTTACCCAGAAAACATGTGATGTCGTCTCCTGAATGGGAATCCCTGGTATAAACTACTGTGAGCCATTATCTTGCCAGAGATAGTTCTTAATGTAAACTGGCAATTTATTACTTTGATTAGTGTAGAAAACACTGGATTTGTTACCCAGCAACTATTTACTCCACTTTATCTTCCCTGGCTTTATTCTTTTTAACGGGATCTCTAAAACCCTCTCTACATGGTCATGTGCTTCACTAAATCAAACATAGGAATCCCACTCCTCTAACCAGGGAGTGTTTTAAGAATAGGCATATAAGGCAATTCTGACCAATGAAAGGAGAGGGAAAGTATGCTACAGGGCTTATGGGAAAATTCCTTCATTCTTAATGAGAAGCACACTGAGTAACACTTCTTAAAGAAATCACTAATTTTAAGTCTGAAGCAGAGAATGTACAAAGTAAGCCAGGGACATCTTGTTTTCTCAGAAAGCAAAGTAGCTTTCAAAGGTGAATGGAGTCATATCAAAAGGATACAACAGTCACTAGGAAGGGTCTCTCTCCCCCTGACTAGAATAGGGACAACTTGAGTATCAAGAGAATAGGAAGTATAATTGATTGAAACCTTTTGAATATATAAGAATCCATGAGCTCAAGATAATATTTTTAAAAAGAAAGTCAAAACAAACTCAACTGTCAACATTACACCAAAGTCTTACTTTGAAAATTGGTAATTAAAAGTTAAGAGTCAACCATTTACATATCTTGCCTTTCTAGTACTTCAGGATAACCTAATAGTCATAGTTGACTCTCCTTTTTCCATAAGAATTTCAGCTGATAAATATTTTGTTAACACTAATGACATAATTGATTCAGGCAACTATGTTCAGTGGAAGCTAAAGTCATTAGATAAAAAGGTTAATGGAGAACTGTATAGTTAGATGAGTGTCAACGTATCAAACCCCAAATTAGTTGCTAGTTGCAAGGAAGCTGTTATTATAAAATGTTATTTTATAATTCACAGATCAGGCTGAAATTCCCTTACTTTGCATCATTATAATGCAATCAGACATTATATGACTTAAAATAATATAATAACTATACAGCACCACCTATAAAGTATTTCTTCTATTAATGTTGGATCTGAATCTATACAACTCTTTAGATCTAACATCTAATTTGCAGGAAATATGAAGGTCAGAAAAATGCTTCAAAGAAACAACCGAACAAAATCTGAATTTGAGTCATTCTACAGGACAACGGTGCTGGGCCCTTCAACATTCAATTTTATTAGAAAGAGGAGGAAGGTAATGTTATAGAATCAAAATAACAAGAGATTTAGGAGATATAACAATAATGTGTAATGGCTGATCCTTGACTGGATTTTGGTTTGAACAACCAGCCATAAAAGACATTTGGGGGAAAATTGTGAAATCTGAATATGGGCTAGAACACTAAATGGTATTAAGGAATAATGATTAAATTTAGGTATGATAATAACAAGGTGATTAGTTATGGAAATATCCTTATTTTTCAGAGATGCATTCTAAAGAAATTTCATGTCAGTAATTTAAAATTTTTCATTAAAAAAATAGATGAGGCAAATATGCCAAAATGTTAACAATGACTAGAACTATGTGATGGATATGGATAATTTATATTATTTTCTCCACTTTTATGAGCAATTGAACTTTAAACAGTCCAAAAAAGAGTGATGAAGAGGTCCCTGTCTACTGGATATTAGCCACTCTGAATATGATCCCAGAAATTGAGGCAGCCATCTTGACACCATCAGGAGAGCTAACCCGAAAGGAAAAACTGGCATGCTGAGGATGGACGAGCAGGAAGATGGAAAATCTGGGTCCCTGATGACATTGCTGAGTCACTGGATTACCCAACTCTGAGAACCTAATGGGCTTCTTAAAATGTGAGGTAATACATTTTTCTTATTATTTATGCCATTTTGAATTATATTCAGTTACTAATAGCCAAAATATCCCAACTAATACAGTTACCGAAAATCAATTTCCAAGTACCCTGTTGCCACTTCTTTGAATGCTTTCCTGCAGTTACTCTCATGCTTGCTCCATCACTTCTTTCAGGTCTCTGCTAAGATGCTACTTTTTCAGAGAACCCTAGCTTGACCACTTTGTATAAAACAGTGATCTCCCTTTGTTCAGGGTATATTAAAAAAACTGAAGTTCCTCAGCAAGTTGAAGACTGGTCCTGGGATCCCGCTAATGTACAAACACCTTAAACCATCCAGATAAAAAACAGTATTCTCTTTTAAATGTTCATAATTTTTAATTTACTCATTTCTTTTAACACTTATTCACGTCATCAAGTACTGTCTCTCCCATGTAGCAGTATGCTGAAACCAGTTTTTGCCAGCCAGCTCTTGAGAACCAAATGTGCATCTCTCCCTAACTCTGCTTTCAATGTTGTCATGTTGGTAACCTGAAATGGGCCACAGTGGGTGTATTTACATTATAGAAATCAGCAAATGCTACAAGTGAGGGCTCTCTCCCTCTACCAGAGTGCTAGCTGTTCAACATTTACCACCACACCACGATTCCATGTCTTACTCAATTTTTTTGTTCCTCAGACTACACAGTATTGTGCCTTTTATTTGTTAATTCAACAAATATTTATTAAAAGCCAACTATGTGGTCAGGCGAATGGTCCCAGCTCTTGAGACTGCAACAGTGAGTAAAACAAAGTCCTCTCTCTTTAGAGCATATATTCTACGGTGGGAAATAGACAACAACAAATAAGCAAATAAATATATACAATGTCAGGTGCCAAAAATGAAAAATAAAAGTAGGGTAAGACAGTAAAGAGAGATCGGGGTTAGGTGAAGAGAGACTGCTATTTTATACAGGGTGGCCAAGCTAGGCCTCTCTGAGACATTTGAACAGACCTAAATAAGTGAGGGATAAGGCCATTTGAGTAGCTGCAGGAAGTGCATTTGAAGAAGAGGAAACAGCAACTGCAAAGACTCTGAGCTGGAAGTATTACCAATGTCTTGGAGGAGCTGGAGCTTCAAGAAAACCAAAGTGATAAAGGGAAAAAGTAATAGAAAATGGGGTCATAGAGGTAATTAGATCAGATCATAGAAACCTTGGTAGGAACTTTAGATGTCATTCTAAGTGTGATGGAAAGCCAATGAAGAGTTTGGACTGGGAAAGTGACATTATATCTTGTGTTTTAAAGGGATCATTCTGGCTGCTAGACTGTAAAGGATTAAGAGAAACAGCAAGGAGACTAGTTAGGAGGTTACTGAAGTGATCTAGGTGAGGTATAACAAATAAGACGACCACATTCAGTTACTAATTTGAACATGGCACAATCGGGTCATTTACAAGGGGGTGCTATTCATGAAATAGACCTAGAGTAACTCTTGAGAGCTGTAGGCAGATGTGGGGATTCCAGGTCTCCTAGCTGAATACTGGAGCAATAGGGGAACAGAGCCTCCTCTTACATAAACCTGCCCAAGCATGCAGCCTTGCATCCACTTGGGAAAGGACACATGCACATACTCACAGGCAGACAAGTAGAATCCCGATGCCCCTCTCCCTTTCCCCACCTTCACTCCTGAGCCACATCCTAGGTTACCTAAGCCATCCAGAGGGATTAGCCATCCACAATCCCAGGATTAAACACATCAAATGATCAATAATATGCTGATATAAATTTTTTTCATTTTAAAGTTGCTAAGACAGTAGATCTTAAAAGTTGTTGTTACGAGAAAAATAAAATTTATAACGACGTGTTTTATTTCAGTAGAGCTATTTCTCTTTTAGGTTCTAAAATTATTTTTTAATTCAAAGACAAAAAATGACACTAAGAATTCTAGCCTTGGAACAGGAATTTATCTGGAATTTCTTTGCAAAATACTTTTACAAAAAGTATCTTTAAAAAAGATTAGGTTAAAAGTAATGGAACCAATCCCAAATTCCACACCTAGGAATTTGCTGCAAGGAACTTTTTAGACATGCACACAAATACTTATACACACGAATATTTACTGCAGTGTTAGTTAAAAAAGAAACTCATTAAAATAGCCTAGATGGCTAAAATTAGAAAAATAGCATAGCTAACCATATGATGAAAAATATGCAGCCATTAAAAACCGTGCTTCAGAAGGACATTTTTTTTCTATTGAATGGCTATATATTATGCTTTTTAAGGGCTATACACACACGCGCACACACACACACACACACACACACACACACACACACATATGCACATACACACACTGGGTTGCACAGTTTCCCCCAAAACTTCGTGTCTACCCAGAACCTGTGAGTCTAACCTTATTTGTAAGTATAGTCTTTGCAGATATAATCAAATTAAGATAAAGTCATATTGGATTAAAGTGGGCCCTAATCTTTATAAGGTGGGAATTTGGACACAGACACACAAGAAAGATGTCATGTCTGGATGGAGGTAGAGACTGGAGTGCCCTGTCTACTAGAACCTAGGAAAGAGACGTGGTGCAATTTTTCCCTCAAAGAGGCAGGAGGCTGCCAATCAGAAAATTCCCAAGGGACCACCAAAGCCTAAGAGAGGTTCTTAGGATTGAGCCTCCCTCCAGCAGGCCTATTTAAGGATACCATCAGTTCATGCCAAGCCTGCAAATGAGGTAGATATATTGGAGTGACATAAAAAAAAAAAAAGACTACCATTCATCCTACTACCAAAAGTGTTGCTCCTCACATACAAGAAAAGCAGTTGGGACCACAATAAAGAAGACAGTCAAACCTATCATGGGCAATCATATTAAAAAACCATCTGTTTTTTTTTCCTGTCCCTCCTCCCAAGTACAGCACCAGAGGGGCAAACACAGAGAAAACGGCAGGAATGTGCATCTCTGTATTCATTATATACTTAGAAAAAAATATTATTTTAAGAAAAGAATGAAGCCACATCCAAATACTCAAAATTCTTAACTGTTTTCATACTATTTACCTCCTCGTTCCCATAAAGGAAACCTTGGAATTGGGAGAGTGTTCATTTGAAAAACCAAGAACGTACCTCCTTACATGGATCTTGAATGACCAAAAACCTTTGGTATCAGGAATTACACTTTATAAAGAATGAACTGGATACAGAGTGGGAAGTGTAAAACAATATTAATGCAGATAATAAATAAATGTGTAAAGGTCATCTCAGTAGATTCAGAGAAATTATTTGACAAAATTCAACATCTATTCTTGATTTAGGGGGAAAAACTCAGCAAACTAGGCTTAGAAGGAAACATCCTCAATCCGATAAAGGGCATCTACAAAAATACCAGCAACTAACATCATACTTAATGGTGAATGGCAGAAGCTCAGCTGAGCTAGAGAGAGCTAAACTGTCAGCTGTCTAGAGTAGATGATTCAAGAAAGAAGCCAAAAATGAAAGCAACAATGAAGCCTTTAACCACTCTTTGCAATAGTAGAAGCAAAAGGCTAAAACCAGAGAAAGTACTGACTCCCTCACCCTCAACCCCTGCTTTTTTAAGTTGCTGGTCAGATAGATCAGCATCAATGTTGGGAGGGTTGTCTCTTTCACTGTTTCATGATCCCAAACAAAAGGCTCTTGCAGTTTTATGGACTCTGGCCAGGGGGAAGAAAAGAGGGAAGGGCTAGGCATGGAAAAGTATTAAGTATTGAGAGTGGGAAAAAGTGTCTTCAAGTTCTCCTTTGATCCCCCTACCTTGAAAAAGGAGGCCTTCACAGAGACTCCTGAGGAAAGCCTTGCTCAAAAGGTGCCTGGACTAGGAATGAAAATATGTGTAAGAATGTAGCCAGCCACAGGGATCTGAGTCCTTGACTGTAATTCCCTTTAGAGACTGTAATGCAGTCAGTCTGATGTGGGGAAGGCATTTCAACTGTGGGGGTTGCCGGGCAAAGTCTTTGTAATTGCCTATGAGGAGCCAGGCTCCTCAATGAAAGACTAAATATTTTACGCCTAAGATTAGGAATAAGGCAAGGCTGTACATTCTTACTACTTCTACTCAGCATCATACTGGAATTCCTAGCCAGCGCAATCAGGCAAGAAAAAGGAAATAAAAGGCATATAGGTTTACAGAAGACATAATTGTGTATATAGAAAATCCCAAAGAATCTACAAATAAGTTACTGGAACTAACAAGTGACTTTAGCAAGGTTGTGGTATGAGGTCAATATACAAAAACCAATCGTATTTCTATATTCTAGCAATGAACAATTAGAAAATAAAAATTTAAAAATACTATACGATAGCATCAAATAAACCATAAAATACTTCAGTATAATTATAGCAAAATAAGTGAAGATATATATGATAAAATCTACAAAACATTGATAAAACAAATCAAGGCAGATGCAAAAATCATGAAGAGATATATAGTTTTAATAGAAGACTCAATATTGTCAAGATAGCAATGCTCCCCAAAGTCATCTACAGACAAATACGATCTCAAAAAGAACACACGATTTTTATAGAAATCAGCAAGCTGATTCTAAAATGTTTATGGAAAGGTAAAAGAACCAGAGTAGGCAAAAATAGTTCTGAAAAAGAACCAAGTTGGAGGACTCATAGTACCTGATTAACTGACTTACTATAAATTATCAACATAGTGTGCTATTGGCAAAAGGACAGGCACATAGATCAATGGAACAGTAGAGTCCAGAAACCGACCCAAATATACATGGTCAATTGATTTTTGACAAAAGTGCAAATGAAATTCAATAGTGAAAGAATACTCTATTCAACAAATGGTGCTGGAACATTTGGACATCCACATGTTAAATAAAAGGAAGGAAGGAAGGAAGGAAGGAAGGAAGGAAGGAAGGAAGGAAGGAAGGAAGGAAGGAGGGAGGGAGGGAGGGAGG
>NW_011889120.1:1686905-1696187 GCF_000151845.1 Pteropus vampyrus
ACAAATCTATTAAAATGATTAAAATTAAGAAAACTAACTCTACCAAGTACTGATAAGTATGTATAGTAACTGGAACTCTCTCATGCATCGCTGGGGAGAATGCAAAATAGTACAGCCACTGAGAATCACACAGGAGGTAGCCTTTTGAGGCTTCCTTCTTTCACTTAGCATAATGAATCTGAGATTCATTCATGTTGCCTTTATCTGTAGTTAGTTGCTTTTTGTTGCTGAGTAGTATTCCACTTTATGGATATACCCATTTGTTCATCCATCCCCCTACTGAAAACATTTGAGTTGTTTTCAGTTTGGAGCAATTATGAATAATGCTGCGATAAACATTCACATACAAGTTTTTATGTTAACATAAGTTTGATTTCTTAGGGGTAAATACTTAGGAATAGGATTGCTGAGTCATATGGTAAGTGTCTATTTAACTTTAGAAGAAAACTGCCAAACTGTTTTCCATAATGGCTGTGCCCAAATGGCCTGTTTTCTACAGGGACAGAAAATAGACTAGTGGTTGCCAGAGGTCGGGGTGGAAAAGAAGGTAGGCTACAAATGACCTCAAGGGAATTATGTGGGTGATGTAACTATTCTATAGCTTGACTGGTGATTGTTACACAACTATGTGTTTGTCAATGCTTATAGAACTATACATTAAAAAGTATGAGTTTTATGTATGCAAATTATATCCCGATAGAACTGAATGAAAACCATTCACGTAGAAAGAATGCATAGAAAGCCTAGGACATGCTATGCCATCTTTACACCAAAGATCTGAGATAGCAGATGGCTTCTCATTGCCTTCTGGATAAAAATCTAACTTCCTTAGTGGGATATTTAGGGCTTTTAATCATCTGGCCACTGCCTACTTCTAGGAGGTAGGCATTAGTTTCATGTAGGTCTCAACTTGACAATGACTATCCAGATTGGGGTATTTCCATTGTTTTTTGAGCTTGTTTTCAGCACTTCCCATGCAATCCCATGGACTTCTGAACTCATGATCTTCCTGCTTTAATACGTAGATCGGCCCAAGCCTTCTCCCCCAGCCTTGGCATACAGTTCAGTGACAGACCCCTTGGCAGGCTCCCCAAACCTCCCCCATGCACAGGCAGCCAAGAAAAGGGGCCTCATGTTTCCGGCCTGGCCTCAGAGGACTGAACCAGACATAAGCATAGGTATATATGTTCAAGCACATGTTTCCTGTAACATTTTTGTGAAGCTCTTTACAGGTAATCTGATTCCTTTTATTCTCTGCTGATTCAAGTACAGCATAGCTTGACATTCCTATTGCTAAAGAGTGTAATGTCTGATTAACAGCAGCAAAACCAGAAGCAGCAGAAGCCTGGATGTAGCACTCTCAGGCTCTCATGCAGCAGTTTTTGCAAATTGGATCCACCAAATGTTAGTCATAGTGTAGATAGAAGGAACTTTACTAGCATATCCATGTTTTGACCCTGAATTCTAATATCATGCTCAGGAATTTTATTATATCATTCCATTCCTAGAAAAGCAAACTTTGCACCACTGATTTTACCAGGGAAAACTTTTTCAGAATAAAAGAAATAATAATTAAGTAGGTTGTAAAGAAAATAATTTTAAATATGTATTCGAAGCTCTTGCTGGTATTAAAAATAGCAAAGATGGCTCAAAATAAAGTGAAGATGAGCTTATCAAAGACATATGGCTTTAGCAAAGCAGTCTGTGACAATCATTTCAAATGCTTGGGGGTCTTTCCAATTATTTCTGATTTCAGAGTCATCCATGTTTACTGCTAAAATTAAATCTCTGTTTAAGTATGATCATCACTGTGCATGTTTTTTAACATTTTTAATGTTCTCTCTGTAAATTTAAAGCAACCTAGCCCATTAAGTAACTGAGTTTTGCTTTCTTAAAACTCTTCCTTTCCTTGCATTCTGGGACTTCATCTTCTCCTCATTCTTTTCCTGCATTTATAAGCAACTTCTCAGTCCATCTTCTAGTGATTTTTAACTGAGTTTAGGGCATGTCCTTCCCACTCCCCATCCTGGTGGAAATCATCCTGTAATTAGCAACATTAAATCAGAATGTTGCATATAAGAAAAGTATGGAGACAGAAAAACAGTTTGCAGAGCTCGGCTTTGCACTCAACCCCTCAAACATCCCACCTACTCCTCCGTTTTTAACTACTTTCTGATTTCCAAAGATGTGTCCCTACTCCAGACTTATTTTCTGAGCTCCAGAGTTATCTAGTTATCTAGCTGTCTGTTAGGGGTACCACAACCTCAAAGTATCCAAAAGTAAAATCCTTTCTCCCCATCCATTTTCCCAACATACTCTCTTTTGTATACTCCATATCTTAGCAATAATTTCTCAGATGTTAAGTCTTGCCAACTCTACCTCCTAATTATCTCTTGGATCTGCCTCTTTCTCTTCATTCTCACCACTATAGCCTTAGTTCAGGCTGTTTTTAGCTCTTGTGTGGGCTTTCTGTAGCAACTACTTTCCCTACCTCCTGCCTTATACACACACAACTCCACCCCTCCTTTCCAGTATATCCTTTACATTCCTGTAAAAAGGTCTTTCCAAAATACAAACTTGATCATATCTCTTTCCTAGGTAAAAGTCCTTCTTTAGAGGTTTTCACTGTCTTTAAGATAAAAACCAACTTCTTTAGTAGGAGGTGTAAGACTTTTTTATAAATTGGCTCCTACCTACCTACTTTGGTGCCTCTTTGCCTCCTATTCAACATTCAAAACCCCATTCAGATATCAAGTCCTCTGTGAAGCTTTCTCAACCAACCCCTCTCCCCACAATCAGGTTAGGCTCTTCTTCCTCTATGTCATGTAACTAATATCTTTATCATTGCTAAAATAAATTATAATTTGTGTATAGGTGCTACTCCTCCAAGATGATGAGCCCCGTCATCATCTAAAAAAAAATAGATTATTTATCTACATACCTTAACACTTGTTCTCAATCACCAGATGGCGAATGGATGAATGACTTAAGTACAGAAGAAATCAATTACTGAGCCATCAATGGTTGTTTGTTTTTCTAAACAGTCCAACTAGATTTCCTAATTGTCTCAAATGAAAAAGTTCCTGCTCGCCATGATCATCTGAGCAATTGAAACTGCTATGTTGGCATCTATTGTGACAATAACTATAAAAGAAAAATAAAACCTTGTTACCTAGCTGATGCTCTGAGTAATAACCTTGAAAACAGGCCATGAAATTTCTCCATTAAAAAAATCCCGATGAGGTCTCTGCCATAGTAATAAAATTCTGGTAAACACCGTGACCATTTATTTAGGAAAAGAATGAATTTGTAGCCTCAAGTGTTAGAGTCTAATGGAGAAGGAGTTGATACAGCCAAGAAGAAAATCCCTGCCACATTTAAGAGGACTAAAAATTTTATCACCCTGGAATATTCCAGGTCAAATTCAAGATGGATCATTCTTTGACGTTTTAATGCGTGCAAATTAAATATGGTGATGGGTACATTTCATACAAAGTGAGATCTCCTGCAATCAAACCATAAGAAAGCTTTAAAAAAAAAAAAACCCTGGATTGAATATCTTTATGTTCACATATATATGCAAACATATTGAAAGGACATAGATGAGAGAACAGCAAAGCTAATCTATTTAAACAAAAGGGTGAGTCAAAGAGAGACGATCACCACTGTTGTTTTTCAGAGTAAGTTAAATTTATTATTTCTGTTGTCTGTCATCATCAATTGCGATGAGGATAGAGATGAGCAGTCTGGAAAATGTCTACCTAGCCAGAAGCCCCTGCTCAGCTACATCTAACTAAGACTCTGACCCATACTGATCAAAGAAACAGAAGAATTTGTCTGAATATTTAAAATACCACAAAAATAATGGAAAACCTAAGCCAGATTTCAGTCATTGCTCCAACAGAGTGATAATGTCATGCAATACTGGCATGTCCCTTAAATTAGAAAGCAATTAACTATTTATTAAAATCGAGCCTTTTCTGTTTGTCTGTTTGTTTTTATGTCTCCCGACAGTTCAATCAAATTTTACCTATTTATATTTCCAAAATCAGTAGTAGCCAAGTGTTTCAGTCAGGGTCCCAGTGGGTTGGCACACTCAAATTAGGTTTGAAGATTTATTTGGAAAAGAACTCTTTTAAAAGGTGTGGACAAGATGCAGAAGAACCACAAGTAGCCCAGGGCTAACAATACAACCACTAGTCCCAAAGGGAGGAGGAAAGGGAGCAGTTTCAAGAACCCAAAAGGAGAGAGTTGTTGAAGGACACTGACTTTTAGTAGGTCTCAGCCCATCCAAGATGACCTTGTATAAAGGGAGCCAGGAGTTAAATACCTGATCTCTCTCTCTCTCTCTCTCTGACCTTCTTCTGGAGCCACTGTGGGCTGAACCTACCTAGGAGCCAGAGGACAAGGGAGCACCTTGATGAGATCTATATAGGCCACCGTCCCAAGGCAGAGAACAGGGTAAAGACAAAAGGAGAATGGCACTGGAGGGACTAATGAAAACTATTCAATACTCCATGTTTTAGAAGGACAGTTTTTTTGCCCCAATCATCCTCTACTTCTATTGAGTGACTACTGTATGCAATGTACAGTTCATTATAAGAACATGGTGGGGATGGGGTAAAGGATGTTGAAAATGGAGAGAAAGTCACAAAGGAAGAAAGAACTTTTCCTACAGGAAATTAAAATTAAAACATGTTTCTAACTGTGCCAAAACTCATTCAATTACCATGTGGTCTGTGGAGCAGCAGCAGCAGCAGCTGGGAGATTATTAGGAATACAAAATCTTTAGCTGTACCCCAGACCACTGACTCAGAATAGGCTTTTTAACCAGATCCCCAGGTACCTATTATGTACATGAAAGTTTAAGGAGCACTGCTATAAGGACTCCCTAGAGTTACTCAGGGTAATAAGAGAAATTTGGAGTAATTAAGGCTAGTGGGCTTTAATAGGGAAAGGTTCATGGAGGAGGTATATTTGAGAAGAATATTAAAATAGTATTTTATAGAAAATATGGTTTTTAATTTCATCATAAAATTAACCAGTAACTAAATATATAATATTCAAGAAATAATATAGCAAAAAAATTATACTAAATATTTATCCATTAATACAAAGTTCTTTCTCGATTAAATAAAATTCTTACAATAAATTCTTACATAAATTCTCTAAAGGTTCTCTAAAGAAAGGAAAAATCCAGGTTGATTTAAATTGGAAAGCTCCTGCTTCTGTTTTGTGCTTTGCTGTCTTTCTCTTCTTAATACTATTTTCCTTTCTATTTCAGGACCAACTCTGGCACTTAATGGGTGTTCAGTAAATACTTTTTGATTGATTGAAGCCCAACTGTTTTAAAATTGTGTGCTAAACTGCAATAATAGATCAGCATCCAAAAAAAAAAAAAAAAATCTAGTTGTAGATTTCTACTTAGAGAACAGCACCATCTAGTGTTTCCACAGGAAGGTATCATCTCCTTTCAAGTGTGTGTTTACGTAGTAGTTTGAGAAAATTCTATTGATAAAGCTAACCCATTATGTCACGTCTTTCTATCTTACTATACTTCCAACAAAGTCTTCGAATTATTCCAGTTTGCTTTTCCCATGTATCAGTTCCATCTTTGAAATAGCAAGAGCACTTTCATTTACTATAGAAAGAGCTTTCTCTCAACATCTGTGCAGCCCAGAGCACACCCTATCTCAATCCTTACCGACTCATTGCATGCCATCCTGTTTTCCAAATTCCAGAACCTGCATGCCTGAGGGTTTTATCAGGCCACCAAAGTCCACCTTGCTGTTCACACAGCAGGCCAGACCTAACATCTATGCTGCTCCCAGAAGGCCCCAACCAATGACTAATGGGAGTTGGTGTATAAACATCCTACCTCTCTCGCCCCTCAGGAGGGAGGCTCTGTTTCCTAGAGTTTTCTCATGAGATTAAACGCTAATCGCTCACAGTGGTGATTTTTTGGAGGGCTGCTTCCTCTTCCCTGTCTCACTTTCCCACTTCCCTACCAGTGTTTCCCTCACCTCCAGATTAACTACCTATTCTTGAGTTTCTGCCTTGAGGTCTGCTTCTGAGGAAAACCAAACTAAGACGTTCTTTTAAAAAACACTTTATTGAGGTATGATTTAAAGGTAAAAAGCTGTACATATTTCATGTATACAACTTCATGAGTGTGCAGGTAAGTATACACCTATGAAACCACCACCACCTTCAAGATCATAGACATACCCATCAGCTCCCAAAGTTTTCTCCCACCCCTTCTATTATTCTTTTATGGTAAGAACATTTAACATAAGATCTATCCTCTTATAAATTTTAAAATATAAAATACAGTTTAGCTGTAGGTACTATGCTGTATAATACATCTCCATAACTTATTTATCTTGCATAACTAAAACTTTTTACCTTGACAAAATTAACAACTTCTTTAAGTTTTCTCATATTTAAAAACTTAATACTTTTCTGAAAGGGCAATTATGAGGACTTAATGTCCTCTTATGTGAGTACTTCCCAAATTTCTGAAGAATATTAATTACTTAAAATGATCAAATAAAATATTTCCTTGGGAAATTCAGAATATGTATTTGGATATTAAGGATTCTACCAAACTTCTCTTTTAATAAACCAGCTTAACTTCACTTAATTCAGCCTTCCCTGAATTGACCTGACCATAGAACCATATTTTTACAGAATATCTATGAACAGACTTAATTCTGCCCAATACATCCTGGGAAATGCTGACAGTATATGGTCCAATACCTGACATACAACGGATAATTAGGTAACTTTTCCTTTTTTCAACTATAAAGGACTAAGACTGGGTTCTCACGATGCCAGAAATAGTGAATTAGAATGGGTAGAAGACAGCTCCTAATTAAGAACCTAGAAGAATAATGAACTTAAAAAGAAGAGAAGTCAGAATGAAAATAACAGTGACAAATGCTACAATGCATTATTTCCCAACATAGGAATGAGGCATTTGGTAGCTGAAAGAAAAAAAGGAAGATGATATCACTCCCTATTAACATAAAATCGTGATTTCTGTTACTGATAGTAAATGTAATGTGTAATCAAAGAAATGAAGTTTACATGGGAGTAATATGTTGATTAATCCTAATACAGGCCAAAACCTTGACAGATAAAAGCAAACCAATTTCAATTTATGATTTCATAATGCACTAGCATTATTAGTCAAGTGCCCTTCCAACAGAAGGTAGCAAGGTCCACCTTCAATACAATTAATCTTTTTACTTACAAGTTGAATCATCAGATCCTACAGATATTCTTTAGGGGTCAGCATGAAAACTTCCCAGAAAAAATACTACATGATGAAACCAACACCATGAAAATTCAAAAACCATTTTAAGTTTTTACCATCGTTACCTTTTTCTTCATACAAATAATTAATGGATGAATAACTAGATAAGGTAAAAGATGTTTTGCATATGATTCATAAGTGACAGAGGTAGATGAATTACTCTCTCAAAACCCCTTACAACCCTGTATTCTTCATTTTCATTATTTTGTTTACATTAGAAATAGTTACGATATGCCAACTGAACCAAGAGAGAACAGCAGGAATAAAAAGATATGAGGATTCATGAATTGACCCATCAAATTACATTCAGGAATTAGAAAAGATTGTGTTAACTACTGTGGGTATGGTAGGCATATTACACAGAAAAAATAACAAAGCCCCAAAGAAACAATATGTCATAACTAAGAATAAGAAGAAATAAGAGACTATAGAAAGACCCCCAAAGACTTCAAATACAGGAATGAATTATAAGACACAGACCTAGAACAACTAGTACTACTATGCCTAAATAAATAAAAGACAAGCCTGAAACTGTCTTTACTGTAAACCATAAAGTGCCCAAGAAGATTTGAAAATATAGCCAAAGAACTTATAGAAATAACAACTACAATCCAAAATTTAAAACTCACTGGATAAGTTTAACATTAGATTACATATAGCAAGAATGAGAATTGGTAAAATGAAATATAGGTCAGAAGAAAGTATCCAGAATGTAGCACAAAAATATAAAAACTACATGAAATTAATTAAAGCATTCAAAGAGACCCTATATGGAGTATAGAGTGAAAAGATTTAACATATCTTTAATCAGAGTTCCAGTAGAGAAAAAAGGATAGGAATTTGAAAAGTTAATAACTGAGAATTCATTTAAAAACACACACACACGCAAAGATCCACAGACTCGAGAACCCAGTAAGTACCAAGCAAGATATGTAAAAGCACCTTGACCACATACACATCATAGTAAAACTACAGAACACCTAAGACAAAGTGAAGATCTTAAAAGCAACCAGTGGGAGGAAAAAGAACAGATTACGTTCAAATGAATGATCAGACTAAAAACTCACTTCTTAACAAGAGCAATGGAAACCAGAGGGAGGTAGAATGATATCTTCGGTGTACTGAAATAACCAAAAATTCTTTTGTAAATTGATGACTACAAATTGAAGACATTTTAAGACAAACAAAAATGGAATTTGCCTCCAAAAGAATCTCACTAAAGGAAATTCTAGAGAATGTATTTCAAGTAAGACTGAAAAAGGTGGCATAGATGACAGAGGCTCTGTTCATCCCTCTGGTGACCAAATCAAAGTTGCGACAGAAACAAGCAGCAGCAGCAAGAAAAAATTGCCTGGATCTAGAGGAACAAGCCATACAACTAGAGAGAAATCCAAGAAATCACCCTACAACAGCAGAAGGTAGGATGGGGCGAGGACGCAGAGCTGCCTGCTCCAGAGCGGCTAAGAGGAACAGAGGCTGTAGAAGTGGCAGCGGCAGACGCCTCTTAAAGGGGCCACGTCTGCGAGCGGATTTTCTTGGTGACGGACCTGCTCGCTTGGAGCACCAGTGCTGATTCCACTGTGTGCAGGGGGCACCAGGGACTTACAGGGAGACATTGTCTGAGTGAGGGCTTAGACGACACTCGCTCTGTACAGAAGTGCCAGCAGTGTCCATTATTCCCTGTTGAGCCCTCCCCGCTCCCAGTGCGCCAGACACAGCGCCGCCATAGCCGTGACTTCATCAAACTGGATAACAGAGGTTGCTCCACTCAGAGGATTCCCTGAAACTCCACCTCCCCCAACTTGCCCCCCCATCCAAGCCATATCCAGGTATATCCTCAGCGAATCAAGTGCTCCTTGCTGAGCAGCACCTAGACTCACACTGGAGGCAGCTGGCCTTGCTTTCTGGTGTGGCCTTTTGAGGCAACTATAAGCACAGCATCTGTGGATTGCTTGCTGAATCTT
>NW_011889120.1:1696942-1698302 GCF_000151845.1 Pteropus vampyrus
TTCCCAGACAAAAATAAGCTAAAGGAATTTATCAACACCAAGCCAGTATTACAGGAAATGTTGGAGGAACTTTAAGAAAAAATACAAAAGACTCACTTCAGATTAAAAGATACACAGAGACTAAAAGGAAAGGGATGGAAAAAGATATTGCTTTGATGGACCTAGAAGGTATTTAAGTCAGAGAAAGATAAATACTGTACAATTTCACTTATATGCAGAATCTGAGAAATAAAAAGAATAAACTAATCAAAAACAGACTCACAAATATAGTAGACGATTTGGTGATGGACAGAGAGGAGGGGGTTTTGGGGGCTGGGAGAATAGGGTGAAGGGTTAAAGAAGTACAAATTAGTAGCTGATGGATGGTCACAGGGATGGGGAGCGCGGCATAGGGATTGCAGTTAGCATTAATATGTTGGCTAGGTGGAGGGTTAGGGAAGGGAGGGAGCAATTGAGGGTAGCGTTTTATGCACTATATAGATGTCTAACCAATGTACTGCATACTTGAAACTAATTAAAATAAATAAATTTGAAAAAAATATATTTCAATCAAAAAAAAATATATTCCAGAAGGAACGATTAAAATGGAACCAAGAACATAGACCCAAAAAGAAGTAGAAATGTAAATAAATCTAAAAAATATTACTTTTAAAAAACAATAATAATAATGTTCCTTGAGATTAAAATATATTAAGATATAATTAAGATAAAAAACTGAAGAGGCGAATAATGAAATTAAAAGTGTTCTAAGACCCTTATACTATCAAGGAGAAAAGTAAAACTATGCATTAATTTTAGACTTGATAAAATAAGTAAGTATATTGTAATTCTAGGGATACCACTAAAAGAAAAAAAAAGTATATGACTTTTGAAAGTAGTAGAAAGAAAAGAATTAGAATTATTTTAAAAAGTACTCAATCTGGAATAATGTAATAAAAGAGAAATATAAAGTGTAAAATAGGATGATTAATTAAAACCAAAACCTATTATTAATTCCTTTAAATGTAAATTAACCCAATGCCCCACTTAAAAGATTCTTAGAAAAACCACATATTAATCAAAAGAAATATATTTTAATGAAAAAAAATTACATTTTAATCAAAAGTGACAATATCTAAAAACTAAGGATAGAGAAATGTTAAAGCATAAGTATAGAAAAAATATACCGTGCAAATACTAACCAAAAAAAAGCTGGAGTAGCTATAATACTATCAAAAAATGTGTAAGTCAAAATATATTACAATATATTACCAGAAATAAAGATAATTACTTTATATAGATCAAAGGTATAGTTCACCAGAAAGATAGAGCCATTTTAAATCTGTACCTAATAATATAGCATCAAAATAATTAAAGCAAA
>NW_011889120.1:1699387-1703571 GCF_000151845.1 Pteropus vampyrus
GACTGAATGGAGGAAAAGATCGGTGATATCGAAGACACAAATATAGAAATAAATCAGAAGGAAGAAGAGAGAAACCAAAGAATGAAAAATAATGAAAGAGAAATTCAAGAACTACCATCAGGAGAGGAAACATAAGAATAATGGGCATTACCGAAGGCGAGGAAAAGGAGCAGGGACTAGAAAGCATTTTCAGATAAATAGTGGACGAGAATTTACCAAATCTAAGGAATGAGCTGGAGCTTGGAATTCAAGAAGTCAACAGAACACCCAATTATCTCAACCCAAAAAGGCCTTCACCAAGACACATTGTATTAAAGTTATCAAAAATCAACGACAAAGATAGAATTCTCAGAGCAGCCAAAGAAAAGAAGACGGTAACTTATAAAGGAAAGCCCATTAGATTATCCTCAGACTTCTTAGCACAAACCTTACAAGCCAGAGAGGAATGGAATCAAATATTTAAACTATTAAGTGAAAGGAATTACCAGCCTGGAATAATGTATCCAGCTAAGCTCTCCTTCAGATATGAAGGAGAAATGAAGACCTTTCCAGACATATAAAAATTGAGGGAATTCTCCACTACGAGGCCTGCACTACAGGAAATAATGAAAAGGGTCAGCTCACCTAAAACAAAATGACAAAAAAAAAAAACATAATTAAGAGTAAAGTGACTATCAGGCAAATAGAAGCAGAGCAGTGCAATCCTTACTGAGATCAGGGCATTATAAGCTTAAATAATAAGAAGAGAATTGCTGTAGCAAGACATTAATGAGTGTTCAGCATACATAGGGACAAATTGAGATAACAATGACTGAAAAGGGGAGGGTTCAAAGATCCAAATTCGCAAAGGGGAATGGAGATAAGGCACACGCAGAACAAAAGGGACTACGGTATATATAACTATCCTTTTCATATTTATAATGGTAACCACACACCAAAGATTCAGAACTGAAGTATATTACATAAAACAAGAAGAACCAGAGAGAAAACCCACAAAGCCAACTAAAATAAAGAAAACAGAAGCACAAGGACAGGAAGTAATGAAAACACTGAGCTACCAGAAAGCAAAAGATAAAATGGCTATAAGAAGACCTCATATTTCAATAGTCACCCTAAATGTAAATGGACTGAACACACCAATAAAAAGGCGCAGAGCTGCAGAATGGATCAAAAAACAAAACCCAACCATATGCTGCCTCCAGGAGACACATCTCAGCTCCAAAGACAAATATAGACTCAAAATGAAAGAGTGGAAAATGATATTTTAAGCAAAATGTCATTCAGAGAAAACCAGGAGTAATGGTACTAATATCAGACGAAATAGACTTCAAAATAAAAAAGTAAAGAAAGATACTGAGGGACACTTCCCAATGATAAAGGGAATCATGCACCAAGAAGACATAACACTTATTAATATCTATGCTCCCAATTAGGGAGCCCCAAAATATGTAAAGTAATTTCTAACAGAACTAAAGGGCGAAACAGACCAAAATACTATCATAGTAGGGGACCTAAATACCCCACTGTCAGATATGGACAGATCATCTAAACAGAAAATCAATAAGAAAATAACGTCCTTAAATGACACATTAGACCAACTGGACATAATTGACATTTACAGAGCCTTCCATCCCCAAACAGCTGCTTATACATTCTTCTCTAGTGCACATGGAACATTCTCAATATCGACCACATACTGGGACACAGAGATAGCCTCAACAAATGTAAGACGATTGAAATCATATCGACCATATTCTCTGATCATAATGCTTTGAAACTAGAGATCAAATGCAAAAAGAAATCAGGAAGAACCACAAATACATGGAGATTAAACAACATGCTACTGAAGAATAACTGGGTCACAGAAGAAATAAAAAGAGAAATCTAGAAACACATAGAAACGAATGATAATGATAGTACAATATATCAAAACTTGTGGGACACGGCAAAAGCGGTCATAAGAGGAAAGTTCATATCATTACAGGCCTATCTCCAAAAACAAGAACGAGTGTAAATAAACAACCTAACGCTTCATCTTAAACTAGAAAAAGAAGAACAAATGAGGCCTAAAGTCAGGAGAAGGAAAGAAATCATCAAAATTAGAGCAGAAACAAATGAAACTGAAAACAAAAAAAAAAAGAACAACAGAAAAAATAAATACAACAAAGAGCTGGTTCTTTGAGAAGGTTAATTAAATTGACAAACCCCTGGCTAGACTCATTAAAGAAAAAAGAGAAAGAACACAAATAAACAAAATCAGGGATGAAAGAGGGGAAATTACGACTGGCATCACAGAAATACAAAGGATCATGCAAGAATACTATGAAAAAAGTATATAATAACAAATTTAATAACCTAGAAGAAATGGACCAGTACTTAGAAAAATACAATCTTCCTAGACTGAATCAAGATCTGAAAAATCTAAGTAGCCTGATCAGCAGTATGGAAATTGAAATAATCATCAAAAACATACCAAAAAGTAAAAGTCCAGGACCAGATGGCTTCGCCAGTGAATTCTACCAAACATTCAAAGAAGATTTGATACTTAATACTTATTCTCCTCAAACTCTTCCAAAAAATTGAAGAGGAGGCAATACTTCTCAACCCATTTTATGAGGCCAACATTATTTTGATACCAAAACCTGGTAAGGATAACACAAAAAAAGAAAACTACTGACCAATATCTCTCATGAACACAGATGCAAAAATCCTAAATAAGATACTAGGGAACCGAACACAGCAACATATTAAAAAGGTTATGCACCACAAGCAAGTGGGCTTCATCCCAGGGGCACAGGGATGGTTCAACACATGCAAATTGGTTCATGTGATACACCACATAAACAAATTAAAAATTAAGAATCATGTGATCATATCAATAGATGCAGAAAAGGCATTCGACAAGATACGACACCCATTTATGATCAAAACAGTTAACAAAATCGGTATAGAAGGAAAGTACCTTAACATAATAAAGGCCATATATGACAAACCCTCAGCCAACATTATACTTAATGGTGAAAAACTAAAAACCCTCCCTCTAAGATCAGGAACAAGTCAAGGCTGTCCACTATTGCCACTGTTATTCAATATAACATTGGAGATCCTAGCGAGTGCAATCAAACAAGAGAAAGATATAAAAGGCATCTAAATAGGAAACGAAGATGTCAAATTGTCACTATTTGTGGATGACATGATTCTCTATATAGAAAACCCTAAAGACTCCACAAGAACATGACTAGAAACAATAAGCAAATACAGTAAAGTTTCTGGATACAAAATCAATGTTCAAAAATCCATCGCGTTCCTATACTCGAATAATGAAGTGTCAGAAAAAGAAGTAGAAAAAATCATTCCTTTTACAATTACACCAAAAAGAATAAAATACCTAGGAATAAATTTAATGAAACATATGAAGAACCTATATAATAAAAACTACAAGACCCTATTAAAAGAAATAGAAGAATATACAAAGAAATGGAAAGATATTCCGTGTTCTTGAACTGGAAAAATCAACATAGTTAAAATGGCCATATTACTTAAAGCATTATACAGATTTAATGCAATACCCATCAAAATCTCATTGGCATTTTTTAAAGAAATGGAACAAAAACATTATCAGATTTGCATGGAAACACAAAGACCCGAATTGTCAAAGCCATCCTGAGAAAAAAGAACGAGGCTGGAGGCATCACTCTGCCCAATTTCAAATTATACTACAAAGTGACAGTAATCAAAACGGCATGGTACTGGCAGCAAAACAGACACACGGACCAGTGGAACAGAATCGAGAATCTAGAAGTAAACCCATATTTATATGAGCAAATAATTTTCGACAAAAAAGCCAAAAACATACAGTGGATAACGGAAAGCCTCTTCAATGAATGGTGCTGAGAAAACTGGAAGGCCAGCTGCAAAAGAATGAAACTAGACTGTTGTCTATCACCACACACCAAAATTAACTCAAAACGGATTAGGGACCTGAATATAAGACCTGAAACACTAAAATGCATAGAAGAAAACATAGGAACTAAATTTAAGGACCTTGGACTTAAAGAGAATTTTTTAAATCTGACCGCAAAAGCAAGGGAAGTAAAAGCAAAATAAATGAATGGGACTACATCAAGCTAAAAAGCTTCTGCTCAGCAAAAGAAATCATCAACAAGGTAAAGAGACAGCCATCT
>NW_011889120.1:1703621-1705502 GCF_000151845.1 Pteropus vampyrus
CCTCATATTTCAATAGTCACCCTAAATGTAAATGGACTGAACACACCAATAAAAAGGCGCAGAGCTGTAGAATGGATCAAAAAACAAAACCCAACCATATGCTGCCTCCAGGAGACACATCTCAGCTCCAAAGACAAATATAGACTCAAAATGAAAGAGTGGAAAATGATATTTTAAGCAAAATGTCATTCAGAGAAAACCAGGAGTAATGGTACTAATATCAGACGAAATAGACTTCAAAATAAAAAAGTAAAGAAAGATACTGAGGGACACTTCCCAATGATAAAGGGAATCATGCACCAAGAAGACATAACACTTATTAATATCTATGCTCCCAATTAGGGAGCCCCAAAATATGTAAAGTAATTTCTAACAGAACTAAAGGGCGAAACAGACCAAACTACTATCATAGTAGGGGACCTAAATACCCCACTGTCAGATATGGACAGATCATCTAAACAGAAAATCAATAAGAAAATAACGTCCTTAAATGACACATTAGACCAACTGGACATAATTGACATTTACAGAGCCTTCCATCCCCAAACAGCTGCTTATACATTCTTCTCTAGTGCACATGGAACATTCTCAATATCGACCACATACTGGGACACAGAGATAGCCTCAACAAATGTAAGACGATTGAAATCATATCGACCATATTCTCTGATCATAATGCTTTGAAACTAGAGATCAAATGCAAAAAGAAATCAGGAAGAACCACAAATACATGGAGATTAAACAACATGCTACTGAAGAATAACTGGGTCACAGAAGAAATAAAAAGAGAAATCTAGAAACACATAGAAACGAATGATAATGATAGTACAATATATCAAAACTTGTGGGACACGGCAAAAGCGGTCATAAGAGGAAAGTTCATATCATTACAGGCCTATCTCCAAAAACAAGAACGAGTGTAAATAAACAACCTAACGCTTCATCTTAAACTAGAAAAAGAAGAACAAATGAGGCCTAAAGTCAGGAGAAGGAAAGAAATCATCAAAATTAGAGCAGAAACAAATGAAACTGAAAACAAAAAAAAAAAGAACAACAGAAAAAATAAATACAACAAAGAGCTGGTTCTTTGAGAAGGTTAATTAAATTGACAAACCCCTGGCTAGACTCATTAAAGAAAAAAGAGAAAGAACACAAATAAACAAAATCAGGGATGAAAGAGGGGAAATTACGACTGGCATCACAGAAATACAAAGGATCATGCAAGAATACTATGAAAAAAGTATATAATAACAAATTTAATAACCTAGAAGAAATGGACCAGTACTTAGAAAAATACAATCTTCCTAGACTGAATCAAGATCTGAAAAATCTAAGTAGCCTGATCAGCAGTATGGAAATTGAAATAATCATCAAAAACATACCAAAAAGTAAAAGTCCAGGACCAGATGGCTTCGCCAGTGAATTCTACCAAACATTCAAAGAAGATTTGATACTTAATACTTATTCTCCTCAAACTCTTCCAAAAAATTGAAGAGGAGGCAATACTTCTCAACCCATTTTATGAGGCCAACATTATTTTGATACCAAAACCTGGTAAGGATAACACAAAAAAAGAAAACTACTGACCAATATCTCTCATGAACACAGATGCAAAAATCCTAAATAAGATACTAGGGAACCGAACACAGCAACATATTAAAAAGGTTATGCACCACAAGCAAGTGGGCTTCATCCCAGGGGCACAGGGATGGTTCAACACATGCAAATTGGTTCATGTGATACACCACATAAACAAATTAAAAATTAAGAATCATGTGATCATATCAATAGATGCAGAAAAGGCATTCGACAAGATACGACACCCATTTATGATCAAAACAGTTAACAAAATCGGTATAGAAGGAAAGTACCTTAACATAA
>NW_011889120.1:1707717-1717586 GCF_000151845.1 Pteropus vampyrus
TCTGTATGTGCTTTCATTCTGGAGTCCAGACTGAAGGATAAGGCCCTATTTGGGACATTTAATGGCAGAAAAGACAAGCAAGAGAGATAATGAAAGTTTGTGATGCTCAGATGTGGCATACATCATGTCCATTCACATTCCATTGGACATCAGATATCCAAGCCTAAAGTCAATGTAGTGGACTATAAATACCTTCAAGGTAGCAGGCACAGCAACTCAAATGTCAACAAGCAAGGACAATATAAATTTCTCATCAGTAAAAGAGCTAGCATTTGGGAGCAATGATACAATCTATCACAGCAACTCCTCTCCTTTCCCTTTCTAATTCCTTTGTATGATAAAGGAAAAGGGAATATTTCTTGTCCTCTAGGTAGAAAAGAGGCCAAGGGCATGGCTTATATGAGTTGTGACCTAGTTAGTTTCCTCTGGGTTGTGGTTAAATACTTCCCACTTAATTTGAGCCATTATCCTGCAAATGGACTAGGACTTTAAAGTATAACTAAACAGAGTAAATCCGACCATGTATTGAAAAATTTACCTAGAGAACATATAAGAAAGACAATAATCACCTAGAAATCAAGAAAATTTCATAAACTAAAAAATAGTTACCCAACAAGAGGTTAACACCGGTCTTCTTCCTAAAGGCACCAAGGAATTTTTATAAACCACGTGCAAACAGCACTAATAAAACTTAATGACAAACTGGATTATTTGTGGTATATGTTGAAAGTACTCATTTTCTGTTCTGTTCTCCTGTGGAAGTTTCCATAAGTAAATGTTATTATTTTCCCAATATCAAACTATTGGAGTTATGCATACTAATGTTTCTTCTGTAATTCAAAAATGGTTCGAAATTCTATTCATGACGAAGAGAAACAACTAATGCAAATCTCATGAATGCCTATGATTTTCTTGGAACCCTTAAAAAAGTGACAAATTAGGTATTCATAAGTGAACATTATTTAAAATTTTTCAACTAGTATGAATCATTCCAAACCAAATTATAGTAGAAATGCCCTATCCATATTAAATTCTAAACTATGCACTTAAATGGCCAATAATTTATTCTTCGAGAGAATATGAACAAGACTCCAATCAATTTACATGAGTCAGTCCAAGCAAATATGAAGCTGCTGCCAAGTTCCAATTGTTCCATTCTAGTGATTTTATTTAAAAAAAAAAAATATTGAGTGGAAAATGAGACAGTTGTTTTTGTAACTTAGCTATAAATAAAATGAAGTATGGGGGTGTAAAATCTAATCCAAGAATTATGAATGTGCTTGGGAAATAGACTTTCAACAAACCAGTGTCACCTCTACACCACCTGGTACTTCCTCTTGCTCTGAACACATGAACACATTTGTGCAACATACAAGCACAAATCTCTATTGAATAACAGCACCGCAAATAAAAAAAAAAAAAAACTATTCTTATAGTCTTCGGTAACTTCTGTCTTATTTGTCAAAAGGAAACACAATCATTCAATACCTACCTCTTTCCCAAGTGAACCCTCACCTTAGTGGTCACAACCTCAAAGAGAAGCCTGAGGAAGGACAAAGTGGCATTTCATGTTGCTGTGGCCCAAGGAAGACGTTCATTGATTATGACACATTGCTCTCATTTCATTGAGGTATCAAAGGAGGTGAGGTAAGAAGGATATCCCCCAAACAGCTCAAGAGAGGCCACATCAAGAGTCATCTAAACTCTGGGTAGAACACAAAACAACGCTTCCACCAAAGGTAACTGAATTGGCTCTTGATGGTGACCTCAGAGCAAAGAGGTTGCTTTAAGAAGGACCCACCTACTAGATTCGTGAGGCAAAGAAGAAAAAGGGCTTCCCAAAGGACAGCTGAGGCTTGGAACATTAAAATTGAAGGAAGAGTAAGAGTTATTTAATTTTACCCTTTTGGATGACATGTAATGAAGCAGATCCAGTGCATTTTGATAACTTTCCCAAGGTCACCTAGCTAATTTTTATGACAATTAGACTTGAACTTACGTCTCACTATTCATAATTCATTGTTCTTTCCACAACTCTGAAACCCCAGTTTCAGCACTGAATTTCCAACAAGGGAGCACTAGCTAATTACAGCCAAGGTGTTAGTGAATAATATATAATGATTAGCAAAAAGAACTTTCTTGAATGATAGAAATATTCTATATTTGATTGGAATGTTGGTCACACATGTGTATACATTTGACTGTCCACTCATTGAACTTAAGATCTGTACATTTTACCATAAATCATGATTTTGTTATTAAAATAATAATACTTAATAAAGATAACTTATAAAATGCCAAAAATAATAAGAAAATCTGCACAATATATAGTTAAGCTTATTCAACCTTATCCTATGTCACGCAGAAATCAGAACCTGAGGCAAAGATTAAGATATTAAACTGTATTTGAAAGACACAAACTTAGGCAGTGAGGGCAAAGAAAAAAGGGGAAACAAGGTAAGGAAAGATGCAAAGCATGCAATGTGATGCATTACTTAGCATGATTACTGCTTCACAAGGAGCCATGAAGAGACACAGCAGGCCACTTCGCAGATGTGTTCACTCAGCACACAGTACTTCTCTAGAAGCTTTGCTACAAGGACTTGCACTTGAAAGGACTCCAGAGGACAGAAAAAAGACGGAACATTTATCTGACTAGCTCCTTCCTATCTCCCACTTCCCACATTCCCCAGTAATAGCAAATGATCCCTAGGTGGTTGCTCAAGAAGCCAGATTCCATATCCCAGTGTGGTGTTCTTCTCAGTTTGAATGTAGAGGGGTGACTCAGTGCAGATGGGACACTAACCGAATGGGTAAAAAGAAGGAAGCAGTCAAAAAAATCTGAGATGGCGCCAAGGTTTGTAACCCAATGCAGATTAACAAGTAGGCTGTAGAATAATATGCACATTATTATACTATTTTATTAAATAAAGAAGACTAGGAGACCATATGCCAAAATATTAATAGCGATCATCTCTGGGGTGGTATAGTTAATGCTGATTGTTTTTCTACCTTGTTCCTCTCTGTATTTGTTAAATTTCCTACCCTAAAAAATCAAATACTCAAGTCTCAGAATTCCTTTTCTCCCTACCTTACTAGCTTCAACCCTTTATGTCATAATGATGTTTTTAGGCCTACAGAAGAGTGTATTTGGGACTTAGTCACTAAACTCAGCATGTAAAGCAAATGTTGCATATAATAAAAAATCATTTTGAAAATCTCTTAAATTACTCATAACAAGTAGTTTACTACCCTTAACAAACGGTATATTGTGTACTACCCATAAACTAATTATTCTTAGGTCCTCTAAACTTTGAGAGCTTCTGAGCTTTACTGAAGAAAGTAACACAATCAAAAGTCTATGTGCAGTTGTCCGGGCAGTCAAGCTACACTGTCATCAAGATAATACTCATCCTTCAATCAGGGTTCTACTCAGGTATAATCTCTTCATATACAGGATGGCTTACAGGAGGAAGATAAGAAACAGAGAGCACTCAGCAGTCTGCTGGAAGATTCCAGAGAGGATATGATGAAAAGATCAAGACACAGATGTGAAGAGAAATAGATTTCCAACGTATTAGCATTCTTGTTCTGTTCAAATTTTTAAAATAAATCCACTGAAAATCATGACTCAATGTTTGCAAATGCAATTTGCTTAATGTTTACATACGTACTGAAAGAAAAAAACACAGGAACGATGAAAATGGAACCTCCACAGATGCCTCTTTGCTAACTGCCATATCTGAAATAGCAGCGCCTGTTGACCTCTACCCTTCTAACTTGTTTTATTTAGCTTAGAGCACTTGTAACAGCCTGACAGCAAATTAAAGACCTACTTGCTAATTTGTTCCTTGAATGTTTCCTACTCTAAAATGTAAGCTCCACGAGGGCAGACTTCGTGTTATATCCTCAGTGAGCATGGAAGAATGGGTGGCACGTAATACATGCTTAATAAATAGTTGTTAAAGAAAGGTAACTATAAATCCCTAATCTGTTTTAATATTAAGCCTCTATAATCTCAATATATGTCTTCAGCTGTGCTTACTGTTTGTTGTTTTAAGGAAGCTACTCCACTGTTCTTTCCTCTTTTTCTCCAGACACAGGTGTTAGCAAAATCGGGGCATTACTGACCAGTTTAGGACTGAATCGCACTAGGGCCACACTTCAAAGACTGTACCCTACTTAATAAACCACTTCACAAATTTTGCATTTTTCCTGTTTCCTTTCTAAATCATTGAGTTTTTATGGAATTCTATTGTCCCTTAAAGAATTGTTTCTTATTCTGTCATTTTAGGCTACTGAATTATGGTGTTTCTGTTTGACATACTTTCAATATTCCATGTGACATACTTTCAATATTCCATGTGATTTATGCCAATAGCTCTCTAGGACTGGAAATTCGAGTTCACTTACATATGACTTGTAGAACACAATCTATCCAGTAAATTTATTCATATTTTTCAAATATTATGCTGTACTCTTCTGTAACCTGCTATAATCTGGTCTTAAAAACAGATTTTACAAATATATAAAGTCATTTAATGAGTTTGACCCAGCCAGTATTTATATTTTACTTTTTAAAAAATGTTAACGTGCTTTTTTAAAACTATGAATAAAGGATGCGTCTGAGGAAATGGAAGGGGAAATTAACATTTAATTTTGTTTGTACCTTATCTCATTCCAAAAATGATTTCAGAAAACTTATAATAATATATAGACTCTACAAGGTGAAAAAAAAAATATAAGAATTCAAGGACAAGGAAAAATAAAGGAACAATGTTAAGACATAGCCAAAGAAGTACCCTTTATACCTAGAAAGCAAGGAGAGGGAACAGACTATGCATATACTTTATTGCTTTTCCCCTATCATTGTGACTATGTAAAATTTCTATAGCATGAGAAAAGGGGAGCAAAATATTCAATTCTCCCTTGAAGATTCAATTTAAAAAAGAAAAATAATTAGAAAATATCTGCTTCGTGTTTGAAATATAACAAATTTTTCCTGGTTAAGCTTGGGCCTCAGATTCACTGATCAGAGTATGGTTCAGTCTTCAAAGTAGAGTTTCTGTACCTTAAAGGGTGTGTAAGACAACCAATCATTCCGTTTACAGTAAATAGAAATTATTAGAACATTTTATATTTATTTTTTATACCATCCATTTAAATTTATATATTTTGGTTCTGTGATGTTTATCTTACATATTTGGAATACTTCTTTTAAGTCTAATTTAAAAGCACAAATATATTTTTTAACAAAATTGGGATCAGAATATATATACACACACACACACACACACACATATATGTTATATACATACATATATGTGCATATATATATAAAACACGTGTGGTTTAGTATTACCCTCTTTACTGAGCATTCTATCAAGCATTTCTCATTCATTAAATATTACTTTAAAAATAAACTTACTGAATACATTGTATGGATGAACTATAAGTTCCACTTAACTGTAATCCCCTGTTTTTGGAAAATCAATTCCCAATATCAACTATTTTAAATAAGGTTGAGATAAAAAACCTTATACACAAATACTTTGTTTCTTTAGAGGCAGAATTATTGGGTCAAAGGGTATGAACAATTTTAACACTTATGATATGGAGACTGTGCTGTTTTACAAATACAAAATTTTTTCATGGGAAAAATACTGATCGTGCACTTTGCCCTCTTCCCATTACATTTTAACAACTAGGGCAATCATTTTCAATGTACTAAGAAAATCTTTTCCTCTAACACTATGTTTGTCTCTTCAAATTAATGTCACGATAAAAGACATTCTCTTAGAAAAGTAAAGCAATTTATGTTAGGCCTTTGTTGTGTTGGGTAGAAGTAAAGGACAAGGAATACATAAGCTTTCGATTATACATCCCTTTATTACTGGGAGCTGCAGCTAATCTTCTTCTCCAAAAACAGTTGAAAGCAATTACAGGGCTAAGAAGTCCTGAGGAAATATCAAGATTCAATCCCAACCATGTCGTATGTAGCCATATCGTATTGCCATTTTTAACCTTGAATAAGATAAATTGGAAATAAGAGCACTAAATTTGGAAAAATGTTATTACTATTCTTTAACTTCTCTTCTCAAATTACGCTGAGGTGTAATCCAGATTATTATCCAGCTAACAGATACTATGGGCAGCAAATGAGGAGACATTAATAAGTTTTAATAATAATTATGAAACAAGACATATCTTGAAGACTCAGGCTGCTCTGAGTACAATTTAGTTTGGAAGGATCAAGTACTGATCTGAAAGGTCTGTTTGTTAGTTTGTAGTATGTGAAATGGAGTCTAACCTTAATTATCTTTTCAACAGAAACACAGAAACTTTAAAAATTTAAGGAGGATGGGTCTAATTGTGTTGATTTTTTAACTTAAAAAAACAACCAAACTCTTTTTTAAAAAATAGTTACCTCTATGGAAAGGGAGGAGATAAAGTAGAGGGGACAGAGTTAGAAGTTAGGTTTCTCTGTTGATACCTAGTTTTATAGGTTTGATTTTGAGACCATGTAACAATTTAACGTAATTAGAATAGAAAAAAATAATTAAATCAAGACAATTTCAATAAGAAAATAATCCCTGAAAATCAGGAGCAAAATGAGATAAAATAACTGGTGTATTAATTTTGCAGCATAACCACAAATATCGGAAGAATTATGTCAAGTGAATTTAAATCATGTTAATTTAGTTACACATCCCTAGTGGTATATATCCTCTGTTAAAAAAGAGACAGGATAATATTTTCAGTAATCATATTTCTGCTGGTGGTAGGAGTGTTATTATTATTTGGAGGCCATCTTGTGAAAAAAAAAAAAAGTAAGTGATTAATTATGTGGGAATCATTGGGAACCAGGACCTTTTGCGTGAGGGAGAGGGAAGAATAAGTAAAACCCATGTATTCCTAAACTTGAATTTGAAGTATATATATCTCTCCACTGAAAAAAAAGCCTAGACACAATAACCATCCTAGTAGCTATATCTATCTATAGGTATCTATTTGAAAAGGGAATAATAAAATTAGACTATAACCATTCCGCAGTCCCTACTGAATTAATGAATCTAGGCAATAACCATTAATAGCAGCTAAAGATTACAAAAAGAGAAAATTTGATTTTATGTGTCTCCTGATGGAAGTTCAAACCATCACCTGTGAAATATTCTTGAGAAAAAAAAGAACCTGAATCTGATCGAGCTATTAGATCTAATAACAATTTACAGTAAATTCAAGAAAACATGTTAAAAGAAAAAAGACCATGAGAATACAATCAGCAAAATCCAGATGATAGGAAACTCTACAAGATAAATGATGCTATATCTTCAACAGATCAATTGCAAGGAAAAGAGGGGGAGAAACCTCTAGATTAAAAAATACTAAAGAAAAATACTAATCAATTGCAATGTATAGATCTTATTTGGACCCTGATTCAAACAAATTAAATATATATATGACAATCAAGAAAATTTGATCCGACTAAATATCGGATCATGAGAAATTATTAACTTTTTAGATGTGATAAATGGCACTGTCTTAAAAGAGAAGCATATTCATCTCTAAAGTTACATTCTGAAATATTAAAAGAGAAAATATGATGGCTGGGATTTGCTTCAAAATACTCTAGTGAGTGAGTAGGGATAGAGATAAAACAAAATTGGGCATGAGCTGATAATCGTTGAAGCTGGGTGATAGGTACATGGGAGTTCATCATACTATTTCTCTACTTTTGTATATATTTGAAATTTTCCATTATAAAAGTAAAACAAAAAGAAAAGAATTATAGGGTATACCAATTCCTTTTTAATTTTATGCTAAAGAAAATATATCCTATAGGAAAAGATAATAGCATTGCCATTCATTCATCCATTCAACAAATATTTGAGAGCCTAATGTATAAGAGGGAGGAATCAAATGTATATCGTAAGTTCCCTCTACTCACAACAAAAAGTTTATAGACCATTAAAACTCACTATATTATATTTTTCTTTAAATGAAATGGACCAGCTATTTATAAAGAGTTCCCCTTTCCATCAGAATTATTAATAATACCATAAGACGTCTTCTCTTTCCCTTTCCTCCCTCAGAGCTGGCATAACCCATATATAGAGGGATAGTAAAGGCTTAAAAGACCTGCTTGAAATTTCAGTTTCAGGGATCACTGCTCAGTTATAACGGTCATAGGTTTAGTGTAGTCCATGATTTCAACTTCACAGCTGTAGCTAGTAGAAAACTTAAAATATAGAGTTGTCTGGGGGTAGGAGTCGGAGAGGAGGAAGAGAGTTCTTCCAGTTACCATTATCAAGAAGCCTATCTTTTCACTCCAAATACATGAATTTCCTTAAAGAAAATTATTTTCCTATCTCACTAAGAATATAAGAAGAAATACAAGAGATACTGCACTGAATGCAGGGCTCAGCCAAAGGTATGGACATGAGCAGAACAAAAGAAATCTGGTAGCTCATGAGTAGAGAGAAAAGAGTAGAGGACCAGGAAAGAATGCAGAAAGTGACACTGAAAGATCAGAGCCAGTTTCACCATATAGCAAGCAAGCAAAGTGAGCAACAGAGAATGGACAAAGCAGAAGAGAGCAATTAAAAGAAAATCAAGAAATAAATGGAGTCACAGCCACTCAGATCTTGGGAAAGATTGAAGTATAAAGAAAACTCTCCTTTGAACACATCGCACATTGCGGATTACACAAATATTTTTAACCAGGTTAATATGTTTAATTAAAATGCTTAGTACATTTTTTATTATCTGAGTTGTAGGCTGTATCAAGATTTACTTTTTGTTGCAATAAGCAAGCACCCAGCAAGCTACTGATTGTAGAAATCATGATGGATGCTAATGACCCCATAGTCACTAATTCATATTCAACCAGACCTATGATTCCTGATTATGTACCTACATGCTTCCCTACTCAATAATTAGAGGAAGAGGCTAAACCATACCTCCTGGGTGAGAAAGCACCCCACAGTTGAGATTTTAATTAATATTCAACAATACAATGTAATATCATGCAATCTTAAAAGTGATAACTATAATGAAAAATGGTGAAACATTTATTATAGAACATTAAGTTCCAATAGCAGAGTACAAAGCATGAGCATGTTTGTACATTAAAAACCACAACTATTTAATGATAGATTATCCATGTGTAAAGCAATATGCAAAAATAAAAACAGCTGAGTAAGGATGGTAGAAGTATTAATTTTTGTAAAACCTACTTTACAGTTTTTGTTGTTAAAAAAGTGGAAAGAGACAAAAAGTAACTGGAAAGGTTTGAGAATTTTAAATAATAGGAATATGCCAATTTTGAAGGAAATGGGAGAAACACTGAAAGCACATCTGCTCAGAGCTTTGCCTCATCCCAGGCCCTGCTTGTTAAGTGGGAGGCCAGGTTCTAATTAGTGTCCACTGCAGAATAAGGAACTGCCATTTCTGACACTCTGGTAACTAACACCTATTTCTAGACTCAGACAGTCTAGAAGTGAGAATGAGGCATCAGAGTCAAGTGTAGAATCTCCTCCCCTAGTGATAACCAGAGACCAGGCCCACACTTTTAGTGTCTTTAAAATAAGTGCCAATCTATATGTGACTCTAATATCTAAATCAGTGATGTCCAGTAGAAATATAATGTGAGCCACAAATCTAATTTTAAATTTTCTAGTAGGCATATTTTAAACATAAAAATAAACAGGTAAAATTAATTTTAATAATATATTTTTATCAAAACCAATATATCCAAAATATCATTTAAACATAAAATCAAATATTTAAAATTATTAATGATATTTTACATTCTTTTTTTCATAGTAAGTCTTTGAAATCAGTGTGTATTTTATACTCATAGCACATCT
>NW_011889120.1:1717636-1722942 GCF_000151845.1 Pteropus vampyrus
CTGAATGCAGGGCTCAGCCAAAGGTATGGACATGAGCAGAACAAAAGAAATCTGGTAGCTCATGAGTAGAGAGAAAAGAGTAGAGGACCAGGAAAGAATGCAGAAAGTGACACTGAAAGATCAGAGCCAGTTTCACCATATAGCAAGCAAGCAAAGTGAGCAACAGAGAATGGACAAAGCAGAAGAGAGCAATTAAAAGAAAATCAAGAAATAAATGGAGTCACAGCCACTCAGATCTTGGGAAAGATTGAAGTATAAAGAAAACTCTCCTTTGAACACATCGCACATTGCGGATTACACAAATATTTTTAACCAGGTTAATATGTTTAATTAAAATGCTTAGTACATTTTTTATTATCTGAGTTGTAGGCTGTATCAAGATTTACTTTTTGTTGCAATAAGCAAGCACCCAGCAAGCTACTGATTGTAGAAATCATGATGGATGCTAATGACCCCATAGTCACTAATTCATATTCAACCAGACCTATGATTCCTGATTATGTACCTACATGCTTCCCTACTCAATAATTAGAGGAAGAGGCTAAACCATACCTCCTGGGTGAGAAAGCACCCCACAGTTGAGATTTTAATTAATATTCAACAATACAATGTAATATCATGCAATCTTAAAAGTGATAACTATAATGAAAAATGGTGAAACATTTATTATAGAACATTAAGTTCCAATAGCAGAGTACAAAGCATGAGCATGTTTGTACATTAAAAACCACAACTATTTAATGATAGATTATCCATGTGTAAAGCAATATGCAAAAATAAAAACAGCTGAGTAAGGATGGTAGAAGTATTAATTTTTGTAAAACCTACTTTACAGTTTTTGTTGTTAAAAAAGTGGAAAGAGACAAAAAGTAACTGGAAAGGTTTGAGAATTTTAAATAATAGGAATATGCCAATTTTGAAGGAAATGGGAGAAACACTGAAAGCACATCTGCTCAGAGCTTTGCCTCATCCCAGGCCCTGCTTGTTAAGTGGGAGGCCAGGTTCTAATTAGTGTCCACTGCAGAATAAGGAACTGCCATTTCTGACACTCTGGTAACTAACACCTATTTCTAGACTCAGACAGTCTAGAAGTGAGAATGAGGCATCAGAGTCAAGTGTAGAATCTCCTCCCCTAGTGATAACCAGAGACCAGGCCCACACTTTTAGTGTCTTTAAAATAAGTGCCAATCTATATGTGACTCTAATATCTAAATCAGTGATGTCCAGTAGAAATATAATGTGAGCCACAAATCTAATTTTAAATTTTCTAGTAGGCATATTTTAAACATAAAAATAAACAGGTAAAATTAATTTTAATAATATATTTTTATCAAAACCAATATATCCAAAATATCATTTAAACATAAAATCAAATATTTAAAATTATTAATGATATTTTACATTCTTTTTTTCATAGTAAGTCTTTGAAATCAGTGTGTATTTTATACTCATAGCACATCTAAATTCAGACTAGATATATTTCAAGTACTCAATAGCCATACGTGGCTAATGTCTACCAAACTGGACAGTGCAGCACTAGATTTATAGATAATAATTTTGTTAAGTAATTATTTTAACCAAAAGAATCTACTTGTGGCAAAGTTACAGAGAAAATTTGCAGAATTTCTACTTATCATTAAAATGCAATAACAGTTTAATAACAACAGTGAAAACGAATCCCCAAACTAGCAAAGACTATTATTATGACTGCATGTTTGCAGTTTCAGTGGCTTTCTTCTCGTGAGTTTTGTTATGGTGGTGGTAGTCACAGTAAAACTACTCATTAATTATATACTCTTTCTTCTATTATTTTGTTAAGTTTGTTTTATATTCAAGGACTTTAAAAGCCTGCCAAAGTGAAATTACATTTTTCAACTGTTATTATACAGGCATATCTCAGAGATATTGCGGGTTCAGTTCCAGGTGACCACGATAAAGCAAATATCGCAGAAAAGCAAGTCATATGAATTTTTTTTTATTTTCTCACTGCATATAAAAGTTATGTTTACACTATACTGTAGTCCATTAAGTGTGCAATATCATACATCTTTAAAAAAACAATGTATATACCTTAATTTAAAAATACTTTATTGCTAAAAAATCCTAACCATCATCTTAGCCTTCAGTGAGTTGTAATCTTCGCTGGTGGAGGATCTTGCCACAATGTTGATGGCTGCTAACTGATCAGGGTGGTAGTTGCTAAAGGCTGGGTTAGCTGTGGAAATTTCTTAAAATAGGACAACAATGAAGTCTGCTGCATCAATTGACTGTTCCTTTCATGAACAATTTCTCTGTAGCATGCAATGCTGTTTGATAGCATTTGAACTTCTTTCAAAATTGGAGTAAATCTTCTTAAACTCTGCTGCTGTTCTTTTAACTGAGTTTATGTGATATTCTAAATACTTCATTGTCATTTCAACAATCTTCACAGCGTCTTCACCAGTAGATTCCATATCAAGAAACTACTTTCTTTGCTCATCCGTGAGAAGCAAATCCTCATCTGTTAAAGTTTTATCATGAAATTGCAGCAGTTCAGTCATATCTTCAGGCTCCACTTCTAATTCTAGTTCTCTTACTATTTCCATTACATCTGCAGTTACTATCTCCACTCAAGTCTTGAACCCCTCAAAGTCATCCATTGAGGGTTGGAATCAACTTCTTCCAAACTCCTACTAATGGTGATATTTTCACCTCTTCCCATGAATCACAAATATTCTTAAAGGCATCTAGAATGGTGAATTCTTCCCAGAGGTTTTCAATTTACTTTGTCCAGATCCATCAGTGGAATCACTATCTATGGCAGCTATAGCCTTATGAATCTATTTCTTAAATAAGACTTGAAAGTCAGAATTACTTCTTGATCTGTGGGCTGCAGAATAGCTGTTGTGTTACCAGGCATGAACACAACATTAATCTCGTTGTCCATCTCCATCAGAGCTCTTGGGTGACTAGGTGCATTGTCAATAAGCAGTAATACTTTGAATTCTTTTTTCTGAGCAGTAGGTCTCAACAGTGGGCTTAAAATATTCAGTAAATCATGTTTTAAACAGCTGTGCTGTCATCTAGCCTTTGTTATTCCATTTATAAAGCACAGGCACAGCCAATTTAACATCATTCTTAAGGGCCCTATGATTTTCAGAATGGTAAAGAACTCTGGCTTCAACCTAAAGTCACCAGCTATATTAGCCCCTAACATGAGAGTCAGCTTGTCATTTATAGCTTTGAAGCCAGGCATTTACCTCTCCTCTCTAGTTACAAAAGTCCTAGATGGCATTTTCTTCTAATATAAAGCTGTTCCCTCTACATTGAAAATCTGTTTAGTGCAGCCACCTTTGTTAATTATCTTACCTAGATCTTCTAGATAACTTGCTGCTTCACCTTGCACTTTTATGTTATGAATATGGCTTCTTTCCTTAAACCTCATGAACCAACTTCTGCTAGCTTCGGACTTTCCTTCTGCAGCTTCCTCACCTCTCTCAGCCTTTACAGAATTGAAGAGAGTTAGGGCCTTGCTCTGGATTAGTCTTTGGCTTAAGGGAATTTGTGTCTGGTTTGATCTTCTATCTAGATCACTAAAATTTTCTCCATATCAGTAATAAGGCTATTTCACTTTCTTATCATTCATGTGTTCACTGGAGTAGCACTTTTAATTTCCTTCAAGAACTTTTCTTTTGCATTCACAATTTGGCTGTCTGGGACAAGAGGCCTAGCTTTCAACCTATCTCAAATTTCAACAGGCCTTCCTCATTAAGCTTAATCATTTCTAGCTTTTGATTTAAAGTGAGAGACATGCAACTCTTCTCTTCACTTGAACATTTAGAGAGGCCATTCCAGGGTTAATTGGCCTAATTTCAATGCTGTTGTGTCTCAGGTAACAGTGAGGTCTAAGGAGAGGGAGAGAGATGGGGGAACAGCCGGGTTGGTGGAGCAGTCAGAGCACAGACAACATTTATCAGTTAAATTCGCAGTCTTATATGAGTGCGGTTCATGACACTCCCAAACAATTACAATAGTAACATCAAAGATGGCTGATCACAGATCACCATAACAAACATAATAATGATGAAAAAGTCTGAAATATAGTGAGTTATCAAAATGTAACAAAGACATGACATGAGCAAATGCTGTTGGGAAAATGGTGTTGATGCACTTGCCTCAGCACCAGGTTGCCACAAACTTTCAATTTGTAAAAAATACAATATGGTATTTTGTACAGTAGGTATGCCTGTGCAGTAGTCACCCCTTATCTGCAGTTTCATGTTCCATGGTTTCAGTTACCCAAGGTCAACCACAATCTGAAAATATTAAATGGAAAATTCCAGAAACAAACAATTCATAAGTTTTAAATAGCAAGTTGGTTTCCCCACCCCACCCCCCAGAAGTAATCACTGAACCTCTCTGAAGAAATCAAGCTCAAATATGTCTCAAATTATTCCTCAAAATAAAATTTCATGGAACATGAGCTTAAAATGATAAATCACAAAACAAAAGAAAACAAACCACTGTAGGTAAGAATCAGTAGAAACAAGAAATGGCAAAAAAAAAAAAAAAGTAGGCTTATAAATACTGGAGTTATCAGATATAGAATACAGCATCAGGATATGAAATACATTTGAAAAATAAAGAATGCTATTGAAATGTCTAAGGAATAAAACGCTATTAAAAATGTATTAAAGAATAATTTCTATAACTTAAAATACTATAATAACTAGATAAAATAAATGGAAGGATAAATAGCAGTATATTAGAAACAGGTGAGGACAGAATTAGTAATGCTAAACTAGGTAATTAAACCTAATCCTCTAGCCAAGAACAAGTAAAAAAACTGAAAAAATATTTTTTATCTTGTTTTTTAAAGGCAGTGGATATGTACTACACAGTGAAGAGTTTGGGAGAGGGGGAGGATGGGGAGGAGAGAGACCAGAAAAGAAGAAAACTAGGATAGTAAGCAAAGGAAATGAGAAAGAGAAGAGAAGAATAGCAATATCTGAGGAGATGATAGTTGAGGATTTTCCAAACTTGAAGAAAGACATCAAGCCACGGATTCTAGAAGCACTATTAATCCCTAGCAGACAAATACAAAGAAAATCACCTGTGATGGTTAATTTGATGTATCCACTTAGCTTAGCCATCGTAGCCAGTTTTGGGTCAAATATCCATCTAGATGTTGCTATGAAGATTTTTTTTAGATGTGTTTAACATTTAAATCAGTAGATTTTTGAGTAAGGCAGATTATTATCCATAATGTGGGTGGGCCTCATCCAATCAGCTGAAAATCTTAAGAGAAAGGACTAAAGTGTCCCAAC